>NW_005354010.1:2692857-2707099 GCF_000412655.1 Myotis brandtii
TTGGAGAAGTTTCTATTCAGATTTTTTGCCCATTTTTTACTTGAATTGTTTGGGGGGGGGGGTTGTGTTGATTTTTAGAAGTTCTTTATAAATTCTGGACATTAACCCCTTATCAAGATGTATTTTTTTTAATATATTTTATTGATTTTTTACAGAGAGGAAGGGAGAGAGATAGAGAGTTAGAAACATCGATGAGAGAGAAACATCGATCAGCCGCCTCCTGCACATCTCCTTCTTCAAATAAATTTCCAGAAGTGGAATTACTGGGTCACAAGTCAGTACCATTTTTTATTTTTTGAGGTAACTCCACACTGTTTTCCACAATGGCTGCACCAGTCTGCATTCTCAGTGCACAAGGGTTCCCTTTTCTCCACATCCTCACCAACACTTGTTGTTTGTTGATTTATTGATGATAGTCATTCTGACAGCTGAGATATCTCACTGTGGTCTTAATTTACATTTCTATGATGATTAGTGACATTGAGCATCTTTTCATATGTTTATTGCCCATCTGTTTGTCCTCTTTGGAGAAGTTTCTATTCAGATATTTTGCCCATTTTTTACTTGAATTGTTTGTGGGGGGGGTTTTGTGTTGATTTTTAGAAGTTCTTTATAAATTTTGGACATTAACCCCTTATCAAGATGTATTATTGGCCAATATGTTCTCCCAATCAGTGGGCTCTCTTTTTTATTTTTTTTTTGGTGGTTTCCTTTACTGTGCAAAATCTCTTTAGTTTGATGTAGTCCCATTTATTTATTTTTCTTTTGTTTCCCTTGCACAAGGAGACATATCAGCACTACTAAGTAAAATAAAGACAGACTCATAGATAGAGAGCAGGCAGACATCTCTGGTGGGGTGGGGAGGTTGTTGTGGAGTGAGATTAAGCAAAAAAAAAAAAATGAGAGAGAGAGAGAGAGACAGAGAGAGAGAGAGAACTCATGGAAACTGTGTGATTGGAGGATTGGGAGGGGGTTGGGGGAGATACAGGAGGGCATAGAGGGGATAAATGGTGATGGAAAATTTTTAATTTAAATAAAAAATAAAATAAAAGAGATAAGAGGAGTAGGAAACTTGGGTTACACAATATATTTGTTTAAAAATTTGGATCATACTGAACATCCAGTGTTTGCCCGGCATTTTCAAATAACTTAAATGTTTTTCTATGTCATACCAAAAAAAAATTTTGCTCATATAAAAAAAATAATTTTGATGCTTAAAAAATAAGTTACACCCATGAAATATGCTGCCATAAAAGCATTCAAGGAGGAATCTGACTTTGCCTGAGGTGTTAGGAAGGTGCCCTAGAGGAAGGGCTGATGGAGCTGATCTTGGCAAGGAGGAAAAGGAGTTAACTATGCAAGGATGTATTTGTGCATGTGGGTGTATGCGCACAGATGTTCAAGGGGCAGCTTTATGCTGGTGGGCGTATTTGAGACAGGTAAGGTTGAAGGAACAGGATGAATGTGGGAGATAACGGAATGTTTGCAGGCAGTCCACAGTGACCCAGGCTGGGCTACAAACAGGGCACTGCGTGGGAGCAGTAGAAAACAAGGCCAGGCAGATAAGACAGGCCCCATGGCTGCAGGGTGTTTGAGTAATTGAGCCGCCAGCAAAAAGTTGCTGTGTATTTCAGGATCTGATGGATTAGAACAGGCACAGTACAAACAGAAAGACCACCTAGGCGAGGCCCTGAGGGGCTTACCTGCTGCTACCTGTGAAAATGGAAAAAGAATGAAGGAGCTGGGAAGACCGTATCTGTAGGTATTAGCCAACTCATTGGAAAAAAAAAAAAGCAAGCATTGCCCAGCCTGCATGGCTTGGTGGTTGAGCCTCGACCTATGAACCAGGAGGTCTCTCTCTCTCTCTCTCTCTCTCTCTCTCTCTCTCCCTCTCTCTCCCTAGGTTTAAACTTACAGTATTAAATTGCCTGGGTAGAGAGATTTATTGGAAATGCAGCCAGTGGCAACGTGGGTTGGATTGTAGAATAGATGTTCAAGAACTTTGATTCTTTCTAACTTCATGTCATTGCTTTATATCACAGATTTGGCTGCAGGTTTGCAGGATTTGGGTGTAGATACAAATGTGGTTGATCTTTAAACACCTCGGTTCAGAAAACAAACCAGATTGGTTTCCGTTTTATTTTCGGTTTTTAAGATGGCTCAATTTGATTCTTCATTTTATAGAAGCCACATAGGGTAGGAGGGAAGTGGGCAGGAACATGTTAAAACCCAGCTTTGCACTCGTTAGTTATGAGCTCTTCGTCAAGTTACTTACTAGCCCCATGTCTCCACTTCCTCTTCGTCAGAAAGGGCTTCCTATTAAATAACTTGTGGTGAGGAAGCAATGAGTTAGTCCTGTGATGTACTTGGAACAGTGCCTGGCACCTGAGAAGAACACAATGTTGTTATGGTTTCTAAAAAGAAAATACCAGATAATGTGAAACTAGATAAATAGAACTCAATTTGATTTTGTTTCCTTGGAGTTAAATGAGAACTCAACACCACAATTCCATGTTTTACTCACACTTCCTTATCAGAAATAAAGTGAGGTCAAGCAGGGCTCTCTAAGCACGATGTCCTCCGGGTTCATCCATGTTGTCACAGATGGCATGATTTCCTTCTTTTTAAAGCGCAGTAATATTTCATTGTAATATTTCCATGTTCTTTATTTACTTACTGGTTGATGGTCACAAGCTGTTTCCATATCTTGCATACTGTGAATGATAATGTAATCCCTGAGATGGGGATGCAGATATCTCTTTGAGATCCTGATTTCATTTCCTTCAGATAAGTACCCTGAAGTGGAATTGGTAGATCAAATGGTAGTTCAGTTTTTAATTTGGGGGGGGGGAACCTTTTTTTCCCCAGTAGCTGCACCGATTTACATTTCCACCAGCAGTGCATGAAGGTTCCCTTTTCTCTACATTCCCATCAATACTTGTTATCTCTTTTATTTTCTGATAATAGAAAAATCATAAAAGTAGGGCTCTCTTCGTGCAAGTGTGAGGGCGCTTGTGCCTTCGCACTGCCTTGGCTGACCTAGTTAATTCAAGTTCAGAAGATTTAGTAGCTAAAATATGCAATTATTTAAAATAAGTGATTCAGAACATAAACATTTTAGAGAAAAAATGCCAATCTCTAAAATTCTTTGTTTTCATAGCAACTAAGAATTTGCCTCCCCTCCGCTGCCTTTTTACTTTTGTTCTCTTCTTTTCTATGCTGCCATTGTCAGTGATGAGCAAAAATCTGCTGCAGCAAACCTAAGAAAAGAAGTCCTCAATGCTTAGAGGGCTGATTGCCCAGTCAAGTCCTACTGAGTGATGGGCAGACTAAGGTGCAAGAGTCGTTTTTTTCCCCACTAATGCATATCTTAGAGTGATGTGATTTTTAAAGTGATATACTACAGAAGAAGGCACCTACATAACACGATCTAATAATCACTTAGATGTTTCTTTTTAAAATCCTAGCCTTCTGAAAACATTTATATTCTAATACGTTTAATCACACTGATGTGGTGCTGTGGTGTTCATACATTATGTTTCAGGTTTTCTATAATATTATGCTAACTTTGAAGAAAATCTGTGTACCATGGAGTCATTTTTCAAATTATTAGTTTTAATTAGTTTTATCAGATGTACATTTAAACAGATATTGGCATTTTTAATTTCTTGAGGACTAAACTAAAGGCTAAGAATATTCTACTTTTGAACATCTTTTTCTGTTTTTGTTTTTGCATGTGTGTGTACTGTGTTCACCTTTTTACAAATCCACATTTTTTTCTTTTTTTAAAAAAACAACTATACTATAGCAAGGAATACTTTTTTATTTTTATTGAATTTAGTGGGATGACATTGGTTAATAAAATTACATAGGTTTCAGGTGCACTATTTTATATCATCTGTGTGTTCACCACTCCAGTGGGAGGAGACTTGAGTTGGAATGGCGACCACAATTTTTCTATTGATTACAAGGTGCTAGGCTTCATTGTTCTGTGACATCCTATTGTTTTGATAGCATGATCAGATTTGCATGTCCCTTTCAGCAATTGTGGAGATGGTGAGGATTGTGATATACCACATCAAATCTAGTTCTGATATGGGCATGGCTTTTGAAAAGCCACCTGCCAATATTTATTTTCAAAGATACAACTGGCTCTTTGTGAAGCACTGGATCACTAGAGTGGTCCTGTTTTCATTGAATCATTAAATGAGAAGTGTGTTCCTATATAAGTTCCATTTTTATTTTAATAAACTTCCATTGTCCTCTACCTCAAGACCTTTGGCCAAGAACCATAATCCATATTGATAATTTTACTCTCCTTCTTAGTTCTATAAATGAGTAGGGTTATCTATTAAATTTGTCTGATTTATCTAGATTGTGGCCAGAGCTGACCTCACAGCATAGGCTTGTTGTTTGGTCTCACCCTGAGTTCAGAAGCCAGTTTTCTCATTTTCCTCTGGATCATGCATAAGAACCAAAGATCCCTCCATGCAAGTTAGAGTGACCCTTTAGACACCAAGCAACATTCCCCATTTTGGGGCTTTTTCTAATAATGTGCATTAAAATGTTTGTATATTTTTGTTGTTTTAATTTTTTAATTATTTGTTGATTTGAGAGAAAGACAGGAAGGGAGAGAAAGAGGGAGAGGGAGAGAGAGTGAGAGAGAGAGAGAGAGAGAGAGAGAGACTGATTTGTTGTTCTTCTAATTTTTGTATCCTCTGGTTGACTCTTGTGTGTCTTGACCAGGGATTGAATAGGAAACCTTGATGTATGGTTAAGATGCTCTAACCAACTGAACTACCTGGCCAGGGCCAGTATGATTTCTTTTTTAAAATACAGGTTTTTCACACTTGGGGATTACTTGTTAAATTAAGTTTTAAAATCCACTCATAGGGCTTTAACATGGTTTGTTTGAGTCAGAACTTTATAAAACTCTTGTATTGACATCCTGAATGATATTAGCTTAAACTATTAAATTAATTATTTTAGGACTCATCTAACAGCTAAACTAATAGATTAAGTAGTTTAATCATTTTAACTAATCATTTAAATGCACGCATATTAGTTTTATAAAATGACCCATTTTCTGCCGCTGACAAATGCAGCTTACAACAATGTTCTCTTTACCTTCTATGCTTAGTATACGCCAGGTTTCACAAATACAGAGAAATCTGGGACTCACAAAATATAAGATGCTACTTCTCTAAAATGCCCTCTTATTTCTTAAAAATAAAGAAAAAAAACAAACAAAAAGAAATTCTATTGTGATACATTGTGAGGCTTATGACAACTGTGTTTGCCTTTCAGATCCCCAGCTCAAGGGTATAGTGACCAGGTTATATTGCAGGCAAGGCTACTACTTGCAAATGCACCCCGATGGAGCTCTCGATGGAACCAAGGATGACAGCACTAATTCTAGTAAGTGACAACTTCAGACCACCAGTTATGTTAACACAGTTGGTAGAAGACACGCTGCTGACTTTTTCAATAATACATTTGCAATTATTTGGTTATGTTGGCTCATTTTTACAATGTTACAACTAGAATAACATTTACAATTTTACTTGGACCACATGGATGAAAATATTAATAGAGCAACGCAAGAAACCTGCTACTTTAAGATAACCCTGTTAATATTTTAAGTATTTTTCAAACAATTGTCATAACTCAAATATTATTATTACTTTTAACCTCATTGTCATAAAAGTCAAATAAGTACCCTAGAGCTTTCAAATAGAAGTTGGTTACATGTTTACTTTGGAAGTGTTATTTATATCAGGACTATAGCTTATTAATGATAATTCTGGAAACTCAAGGGATACAAATTGGTTTAAATAATAAAAATTTAATTTTTAAACATTTGCATTCAACAAGAAAGGATCTCTTTATAGAGAGGACTTGAAGGCTGTGTGCCTCTAAATACATTGTATACGATGTTTGACTACTATATAGAATTGGGTCTGTGATAAGATTTTTTAGTAAAAAGCCACACACTTCCTATCATATTAATGTCTGTCTTCATTTTACTATTTTTTATATATAATTTTTCTTTGTATTTGTATTCTAGTATCTCTCCTTATTCATTTTTTGTGTGTTTTTCTTTCCCATTTTCTATTTACCTGGGCATCTCATTCCTTTTAATTTAGCACATCAGTTCTAAAATAGACCCACTTTGTACTGCTCAGGAAAATTAGTGAAAAGCAAAACCTTATTTTATTAAAAATATTTAACCATATATTACCAGTGGGTCAGGAATGGATCTGAATCTTTTCATCCATTTATCATTTATCCTTTTTTTAGTTACTATTAGTGCTCACCCAAGGATATTTTACCCATTGATTTTTTTTTTTTTAGAGATAGTGGGAGAGAGGGAGGGAGCCGGGGGGGGGGGACATCAATGTGAGACAGACATTGATTAGTTGCCTCCCACATGCACTCAGACCTGGGCCAGGGATTGGAACTGCAATCCAGGTACATGCCCTTGACCTGGACCCTTCAGTGCAGGGGTCAACGCTGTAACCACTGAGATTTCTGGCCAAGGCTCATTTATTCTTTATCGAACTTCATTCCAATGCCAAGAAGGAAGGATTTGAATGCATGTAAGCCAATTATAGGCATTTTTTATTTTAAATTCTAGTAATCAAAGTTTCACTAATACTGATTCTGATAGCACCTAATAATATGAAATAGAATATTTTTGCAATTGATATTACTATGTGAAATATCAGTATTTTAAAAGCCACTGTGTTTATTTTTTAAACTTGGATATTGCTTCATTTTTCTTTTAACTTTAAAATTCTTTTTTATTTATCTACACTTTACTCTTTTTCAATTTCTAATAGTTTTCCCTTTATGTATCTATTATATCATCCTTTTATATTTTTTAACTTTTCCCTATTATATTTGCTCATTGGTTTATTTTTTATTTCCTTTTTTGATTTAAGAAAAGAGAAGGTAAATTAATTCAGACAGAAGAAAGAGGAGGCATTTTTATTAAAAGACCAGTGTCCTTGTTTACTTGGCATTTTTATAATTAGGTTGAATGTTTTAAAATTATCGGTACTTGACCATCTTTGTCCTGTAAAAGATGTCAATTTCTCCTGGTTCAAGTTCACACATACATCTGCTCTTTTTTTTTTAAATCTTTAACTCCCTGCCAATTATTTCAAAAAAGGTGTTCCCCTTTTCTTACGTCTCACAGTTATGGGGGTCATGAACTTTTGATATTAATAAGTTCTGATGACATCAATGTTCTCTGATTTCCTTTGACCAGAGTCTAGTAGAGCAAAGGAACTAGTTTTCCTAACTCTGATCACTACAAGAGCTGACTCTCTGATTTATCAGAATAGAGGCTGTTGTCATCTATTACGACAAAAGTTTTTTTTTAAGGAAATAAAATATAGCTGTAGAAGATGCTGCATAATTGGAATTCTTAGAAAAATAATTTCCTTCAAATGAATGTTTTATGATTTTTTCCTACCTTCTTCTTTGGTTTTTATAATGCCAAATGAATTGGTTCCTTTTAGTGATGAGAATCAATATCAGATTCAGAATGGTCAAGTAGACTTCGTTTAAAAGCATACTCCTTCAGAATTGAAGAAGTAGCACAATATTTTCTAAATTGTAAAGTGCAGATGTAGACATTGTATACATCCACGCATAATTATGTCTGGTTATCTGAATAATATCACACACTAAACTGGAAAGCTCACATACTAAAAGATACGTGACTTTCTGTTCTCTAAATGTATGGGGCTTCTTTTCTCCTATTGTGTAACTGCATTAGAAGGAACAGAATCTCTTGGTCACTCTTGAGATCACCTCTTATCCCCTTAAATGTTGCAGGTGAACAGTTTTGTGCATGAAGCAGGGACAGAAGCCCCTGTGTAAAAGCAAACCAGAACTAAATCACATTGCCCACACTCAAGGGAGTGAAATTCTTTATAGAGAGTTAGAAACATCGATGAGAGAGATCGATCAGCTGCCTCCTGCACAGCCCCCAGTAGGGATGTGCCCGCAACCAAGGTACATGCCCTTGACCGGAATCGAACCTGGTACCCTTGAGTCCGCAGGCCGACGCTCTATCCACTGAGCCAAACCGGTTAGGGCAAGGGATTGAAATTCTTATTCTAAGATCTGGTCTGCAGCTTCTTTTCTTACAAGTTCCATTGCATTTTTATGCACTGTAAGCCAATTTGGCTAGTTTTGTTACCATTTCAACACTTGCAGAGCCGTAGCAGAACAGTATAAAGCAGGGTGAGACAAAGGTCCTCTCCTCAAAAGGCTATAAAAATTGTATAACTATAAAATTTAATAAAACTTGGCAGAATTATAGCAGCTTTACAAAAGCAATAGGAATTGCTAATTAACTCTACTTTTGTGTACTGTCACCTTTTGAACTAAAGTATACAGTTTTGTTAATGATGAATTTTAAGATATTTTCTTTTCTCGGGTTCATTGCAGTAGTCTTATGAATCTTAAGAAAATTTTTAGTCCAGAAAGGTATTCTTTAACTATGAGTGAGTATTAGAGACAGTTCCTGATGAAATCATTGTCCTTTTGGTTGGAGGAAGGGTGTGATATAATTTTTCACCAACATGTTTCAGTTTTATGATAATTCTCTGAACACAAAACAAGGATTAGTCATCCATAAGTAGGAAAATAAGGAGAAATAACCGAAGAGTGGCCCTGATGCCACCCACATTTACTAACAGGACAAGCCTGAGGCTTAAACCTTCAAATCTTTGTGATTTGAGTTCAACACATATCCCACTTTTAAATGCGAAATTATTTACAACTAGACAAAGTCAGAACCACCCTGCTAAGCTGCATTTGTCATAGTTTTTAGATAAATTAAGAAGAGGAAAAAGGCCAGCAGGTAGGTGAAGCTGATACTAATGTTGTCCCAGGGTTTCCAGCCTGAGATCCAGGAACCTCTTGGAGGAAAAAGTTGATAATAGAGAGGATGCTGCAGCAACTTGACTGTTTATCACTGACTTCTTTATGCCCTCGAAGGATCTTTCACAAGATGAAGTGAACACCTGGGTTGCTTCATGACCACACTAATTTTCAGGGGTCACTTCCTTAAAAATCTTAGCGCTTCCCTTCTGCCTACCATGAACTATGAACTATGGTAGGTAGTAGTACCATGAACTATGGCATTTGATTAGGGAGTGTTTTTCTTTCCTTCATTTTGCTTTTGGGGCTGCCATGCAGTTTTTTTTTTATGCTGCCAAAATCCATTGCTCCAGTTACCAGACCTACTAGATACTGCAAGCAGAGTAGGACTACAGAAATATCAATATGCTAGTAACTATAGCAATGTTAAAACCTCACACAAACCAACCCCTCTCACCTTAGAAGTTCTCAACATAATACCTTGATATGTAAAAATTGTTGATAGCTCACAGTTACCACCACCCCACAAGCCTTAGGATGGCGCTTCTCATCTTGGCTATAGCTTAGGGTCCTTTGGGGAGCTTTCAAAATAAATGTATTATGCCCTATACCCACTTCCTGAGATTCCGATTTTATCTGGGATTGGACATGGCTGTCCTAGTTTACTAGTAAAGTACAGCCAGCGTTGAAAATCACTACTCTGCGGAGACCTAGAGTATTCCACAGAGTAAACAAAATAGCATGGACTTCTTCATTATTTTCACTCCCCTAAACTTTGTGGCACTGCTTTATAATTATGTATAATACTAAAAGAATTAAAAAATATAATGATGTCTCAATTAATGTGGAGACCCGTGGCTTTAATTAGCACCATGTATCCAACATGGTCAGTTCTGGATGGTCTTCCACATGACAGTGATTATTGGATTCACTTCTTATTATCATTTCATAAATGATAACTTGTATTTATAATTCAGGTCCAAAACAAAATCCTGGGAGAAAAACCCAGTGTGTTAATTTTAGTATGGTCATTTTAGACTATCCTTTATCATTTTTATTTTTCCCACACCCCTTTATTTTGGTGAGTTCGTGAATTATACCAGCTGGTCTATACCAAATATATGGAACCTACAAATACCATTAGGGATATGAAGCTTAGAGTATTTAAATATATTAGGTTAGACTAGTTTGTATGGTCAGGCATACAAGTATGTTTTCCCCAAAAAAAGTTTTGCACATAAATCAGGAATTATTCTGGTGCCCATCCTTTCAAATTATGAGGAAGATGGAACAGTTCAGATGTCCTAGACAAGAGTGAAAATGGCCAATGGTCTTCTACAAACAAAGGATACTAAGAGCTACATAGTATTCACCAACTCCACATTCATGTTTAATATTAAATAATAGAAATAAGCAAATATAAATCTCATTCCTCAGTTTGAACAGCCCAATGTTAGTTTGTATCATGAAAGTTAATGATCTACCTAATCATATATGCCCCTGAGTATTCTTCTAGGGAAAATTACCTACAGCCATCGCCTGCCTTTTATCAGTTGTGTAGCGCAGACATCTTTGGATACTGGGATTGGGATGTAATACCTGGAAGAGAAGGTGTAACTTTGTCTACCCTATTAAAAAATATGCCTCCAAATTAAATAGAGCACGATATATATCTACATACTGAGTAGACCCATAGATTGAAGTCAAAATTCCCCACATTTTTCAAATTATTTACCTTTTGTGTAATACAGCTGATAAACAAAAAGTGAAATATTTTATACATTTACTTCAACATTTTAATTTTGTATTGACTATTCTGGCCTGGTTCTATTGCTTAAGATTACATGTAAATTAAAAAGAACTTGGATGGGAGCAGACAAACTCACTGTGGATAATTAATAGTCCTCTTATAAATGTATCTATAATAAAGTCTCCCAAATCATCAAATGATTACTAAACATGATGCCAGAAAACCCACTAAACAGTCAACATGTGACACTGTCATGGAAGTGTGCTAAAGAGATGTTAAGACTTTTTAAAAAACCAAGATAACATTACTATCTACACTCTGTAAAAAAAGACCATATAAAAACACTTCTTTGTTGATAAGGGAAGAAACAAAACATGGTAACAAATGATTTCTTTTTCTCTAAGGTGGGTAAAATTGAGAACTTTTTCCTCTTTTATTTTAGTTTTCACTAATGGTTTTATGAACTATTACTAAAGAGCATTGTCTTTCTAAAATTTGCATTGCATTCAGTTTGATTAGTTCTTTCTAGATTTAGCACATTATCAGATGCACATCTTTCCTGGGCTCTGCTGGGTTATCATGTTGGTTCAGCAACAGTAATTGAGATTTGGAGCTACCTTTTTAACTCGGGGCTGTGCTACATTGCAATGATTAAGCACACCTTCTGCAGGAACGGCCAGGATAAACAGTCAACTTGGACTTTTTAAATTCTCCTCTTTGAGAATCTTTACAGCTGATTACTTTGGTATCAAGTGGTGTCAGAGACTGTGATACTAGAAGCATAATTACAGGCTTGATTCTGCTCATTTTCCCACCAGCTCTTCAAAATGCTATGGGCAGACTGCTAAGATCTACAAACTAAAGTTCAAGTGCTAATACTACTCATAGCAGACACTTCTTAATTATAAAAAGAAATAAAAGTTAGTTCATTGGAACTTCTCAGGAGGTTGTAACAAAGATGATGTTTCTTCAATAAAATAGATGAGAGGTCGGTGATGGCAGTGCTTTGCTACTTTCTGCCCATTGGTGACAGACCGTGTTTGTCTTTCCAGCACTGTTCAACCTCATACCAGTGGGACTGCGCGTTGTTGCCATCCAGGGAGTGAAGACAGGGTTGTACATAGCCATGAATGGAGAAGGTTATCTCTACCCATCAGTAAGTAACATGCCGTAGTCTTTGGTCCTTCTTTCAATGTTTGCAAAATAGCAATAGCAATAGCAGCAATAACAAAATGAGAAAGTCCTGTCTATTGCCTCTGCCGTTTTTTATCTTTGCTGCAGTGTTGTGGGAGCTGTTTATTCATTATTCATCAGTGTTTGTTAATATCAGCATGTCAAGCAGCAGAATGACATTATTACTTTGCAAAATTGTGTATTTGCATATTTTAAAAAGTGACCCAGTTTATAGAAAATTGAGCAATTTTGAAAGAGTTGATGTTAATATAATCTTTTTATTTCTAAGTACATTTATTTAGAAATGTACTTGTCTTTGAGAACCTCTTGTAAAAGATTATTTTATAAAAAGAGAAAGAATTAATGTGAATTCTGAAAAGAGAAGAGAAACATTTAAAGGGACTAGTTCTTTTAAAAATAAGAATTCAAAATGTGTAAGCATTGTACTGGGAACATACTTCTAATATCAAAATGTATATTGCTTTTAACTCTAAGCAAGCCTCCTTGTTTTGTGTTTATAAAGTTGAGCACTTTTCCAGCCATATAACTTCTTCTGGAATATTTACTCTTTACAAATAATTTGCATTCAGATGTGCTGTATACATACATTATAATGATGTTAGAGTTAATTTCCGACACAGGTTCCAGTATTAGAGACCTAGATGAAAGTACTTCTTTCTACTATCCTTTGAGCAAAAAATCAATAGATCAAAGTCATAGTGCCTCAAGGAAAAATGTTTTTATTTGCTTTTGTTGTTGTTAAATACTAGTTCTGTTGTTGTTAAATTACATCATCAAAAAAACTACATGTAAATATACACACACACACATTACGCACAGGCACACACATGCACACAGAACTTAAGCAGAAACATTCTCTGGGGCCTCCCATGAAATTTGATAAATTTTCTTTAACAAATCTGGAAAATCTGTCAAAGAAAATAAAATGTGAGTTGTGGATTCCTTTTGTGGTGAGGTGGGGAATGCTCTTGTTAATTTGGAACCTTCTTCTGAGTTCCCTGAAGGTGTTCCTGCATGCAGACCTGGCCCCACATTATGCAAATTGCATTCTGTTACATAAGATGAATATTCAACATCTGCAAGCATGCTCAAGCTAGAATTCCCTATCCCCCTTGAGGAAAAATTCGATTTAGAGGAAGATCATTTTCTAAAGATGCTTATTTCAGATTCAAATCAACTTTATTGGTTTGACATTTATTCTGTTACTTTTGTTTCTCTTCCCCCAAGTAATCTTTGAGATGCCTAAAAAGTATTAGATTCAGTATCTGCCATAGCCTCTAGTCCTTGGTTTCTGTTGATGATTTTTTAAAAATTCATATTTATTGTTGAAAGTATTGCAGATGTCCCCTCCCCCCACCATTGACCCCCTCCTGAGATCACATTGTTATGCTCTGGTATATGTGTTGATGTCAGGAGAAATTTAAATGCTTGTTTTACTTTTGCTACTGAGAGAGATACTTTATATTTTTTTGTGACGAGGTTGTGCAAGTGTGCTATTTTTTTTCAAGGTAGGAGTATGTGCATTAGCCTAAAATACAAGGGAGTCCTGGTTATATTTGTTGCAATGTAAGCAGTGCAGCAGGAATAGAAGTGAGGAAGGCACCAACTGACTGGCCCAATCTTTGGCATCTTAAATAGGGCCTCCCTGCCCAGGAATCACATCTGTTGGCAACAGCCCTGCCCCAGGAATTGTCCTAATGACAACATTCAGGCATATCCTCTGCTCTCTACTCTCTGATTCTCCTGTTACTTGGCTTCTGGACCATCCTTTGGTGGCTTGATTCTCCGCTTTGCGGATCTTGGTTTTCTCCCCTTCCCATCTTTGACTCTCTGCTCCGAGACCAGGATCTGGAAAGAGGCACTCTATTCGCCCAACCCCTACCCTAAGAGATCCCCTCTGCCCAGACCAGGCCCTTAGAATCCTCAACCATCTTGTAGGAAAAGAACTTAGATAAAAATCAAATGAAATTTCCAGTTTTTACTAATACTGCTTAGTTAAAGTGCCCCGTGTATTTCAATGTAATAAAAATTGAAGTTCAAATATTTCGGCGAAAAGAATGTTTTCCCTCATTCACTCACTTATTCCATAATTAGTTACTGAGAGCCTACTAAAATCCTATCTAATAAAAGAGAAACATGGTAATTAGCCGTACCTCCGCTACCCTTCCCATTGGCTAATCAGGGCTATATGCAAATTAACGGCCAGCCAAGATGGCGGCTGGCAGCCAGGCAGCTTGAAGCGAACATGAGGCTTGCTTGCTCCAGTGACGGAGGAAGCCAACGTTCCCCGCCTGCCACTGCCGGCCTCTGAGCTTACAGTTTGAAACATTGTTATAAATATAGAAGCTAAACAAAACCCCAGAAACCTGCTTTCAGCCAGCCAGGATCTCAGAGCTGGAG
>NW_005354010.1:2708726-2739230 GCF_000412655.1 Myotis brandtii
CCACGGGCGGGGCGGGGGCCCCCCCCCCCCCCAGTGCACAAATTTTTGTGCACTGGGCCTCTAGTAATAATATAACAGCACAACACAACAATTATTATACTATGTAATAATAGTTCTACTTATAAAATAATAATAACCACTATATGTATATAGTGCAATCTGCCTAGCACTGATTTGAGCACTTTATAGGTTAGATCATTTCATCCTTACAGCAACCTATTAAACAAATACTGTTAAAATTATGATACTGATGTACAGACAGTTTGAGAAGCTGTGCGAAGTCATCAAGTAGAGCAGACAAGATTTGAGCACTATTAGTCTGCCTTTTTAACTGTTTCACTATACAGTATTGCTTCCATGTGCCAGACATTTTCATAAATGGTCTGGCACCTATTCTAGTAACAACTTATAAGCATGTGATGATGTACTGAAAACCGTTAGGGATTTGGTACCTCAGAAAGTAACTTCATTTTAGATATTAAAAAGTATAATTTGAAATAATCTGTTTTCTTTGTAGATTCTCAAATAAAACAATACAAATCATAGGAAATTCTATGTATTCAAGAAATGTTTGATATTAAATACTGTGTGTTAAATATTCTTAAAGTGTATTACATGTAACATTTGGGCTTTAAATTTAAAAGCCAGGGTGGCTAACCCAATTAAGAAGTTTTGAACTAGGGTGAGTAAATTTTTTTTAAAGGAGAACTCCAAGCTCAGGTTTAAAGAAAAAAGTTCATAAAGATTTAAGTCTGGGAAATGAAGGAATCTGTTTTAAGCTTATACCTACTTTAAAATGATCAACTTAATGTTTGTGGAGTGTAAACCAATGTCTAATATGGGAGCAATTTTATTGAGAATGTAGGCAATAAAATACTCAGAGCAAAGTGAATTCTGTTAAATGAAAATCACACTAGTGATTTGACACAAGGTAGATATATTCCTCTGCATTTCAGGAAGTAACTCTCATCATCCCTTGCCATCCAAATAAAGATATTTAATTTGTCAGGTAATTCTGCCTCAGTGGGACAAAACAGTTATCTGACTGAGATGTAAATATCACCTTTCTTATGCCGAAGCTACTTGTCACCTATGGAATCTTTTCTTTAATATGACAGCAGTGATTTCATTTGTGGTCATAATGATTGTAATATGTTCCTTGAAGATGTACCCCAAGAGATTTAGTGTCAGATATAAACAGTTTCCTTGAAGGTAAACTGCAATGTTGCAGAACAGAAACTGACAAGGAAATACTTTGTTAGAAAATGA
This sequence comes from Myotis brandtii, assembly GCF_000412655.1. Lineage (NCBI taxonomy): Eukaryota > Metazoa > Chordata > Mammalia > Chiroptera > Vespertilionidae > Myotis > Myotis brandtii. The sequence goes on from NW_005354010.1 coordinate 2,709,996, forward strand.
GTCTGTAGTGGTATCTAGGATAAAAATGTATTTTGATCAACTATAAACTATTTATGGTGCTGTAAGGAACAGTCAAGTTTTTTTTTTTTCCTCTTCCAAACAACCTATGACTTAGAAAGACTAAGAGAATCAATCCTCTGAAGTAAATTCTGAACACTGAAGAAAAACATGAAATGAAAAAAACCCCTTTCATTCCTTATTTGACTAGAGATAAAGAATAGCTGAAGTCATTCTGATATAAGAAAGAGAGTTAGGGAGGGAGGGAAGGAAAAGAAACTGATAATACAATGGGGAAAGCCCTGGGCTTTTGTCAGAACTACTGGATCTTGAATCTGACAGCGGATACTTGTGTTATCATGTCGCAGACTCTCTGGGTCTCAGTCTTCCCATCTGTAAAATGAAAGGGTTTCCTGAGATGCTTTAAGTTAATATTGAGGTTTAAAATTCTGGTGTTAGTCTGATTGATTTTTTCTGGATGATGGAGTAAAGGATGTACATAAAATGTATAAAGATTCGTTAGTGCTGTCTTACCACTGGCTGGCATTTATGAGAATATTAGTTTCCAAGTGGTGCTCTAAATGTTTCTGTTACCTAGAGGCTGGGAGGCAGTAAGCCCTGGTATTCTCCTGAAATTAATATTGCATTTGAGTCTAATAACAAGTAGAGAGGAAGATAATCCCTTTTCATGTAGATTTTTATAATGAATCAAGAGGATGCTCTGCTACTGTGTTTTGCAAATAATTGGGCCCAAAAGAATCACCTGAAGAGAGGAAAAAGCAGATTCCATGGATCAACTTCTAGCTAATTCATTAGGTCTGGTGGGAGGCCCAGGAATCTACCTCTCCCACCTGCCCACTGGTGGGTGATTCTAAAGCTCAACAATCAATAACCACACAACAAGCATCACTGCAATGGCCAGTGGGGAGATGATGACAGCGTTAGACCAACTGGTGAGAGTAGGGTTGAGGACAGTGGTAGACAGACTAACCAGGCTCAAAAACCAACATGGAATAAAATAAATCATTTGGTTTTCCTAACTTCACCTCCTACTAAGTTGAGGTTTAGAGAAATTCCATACTCTTCTTAGCTAATGCAGCAACCTGGAAGCTCTGGGACACCTGGATACTGTCACCTCTGTACGCTGGGATCAACCCATCCAACAATGTACAATGAATGTGAGCATAGTGATGAAATGTTCTTTAGTTAAAGGAAAAAAAGATAAATGCGATGTATTATGCAAAAAAGCATTTTCAAGACCTTCCAAGTCTTATCTACTTTATATGGGATAGTGTTCTAATATCACAGTCATATTTCAGAAATATATTCATAAGCCTGTTTTGCCAAGATGGTCCCACCTCCCCTCCTCCGTGCCAGCAGACATCTCTTACTGATGTGTCTTGAATGTGTTGCTCTCCATCTGTAATTTTTCAAAGCCTCCTAGACAGGAAAGCCTCAGAGCTCCTTGCCTCATTCTACCATTAATTGTACATCTCCATGCAGAGTTCAAATTCTAGCCCAATGGGTTGCAACAATGTCCTTTCTTCTTATCATTGGCTCTTGTGTTCATTGTTCAAGTTTGGGCCATAGAAATAGAACTACTTTGATTTTTCAGTGTGGTACTTAATTTCCCCCGAAATCTTTCCTTTCTTCCCTGAGAGTTACTACTACAAAGGCATACAACCATCACACGCCTGTATTTCTATGCACATGGAGTATTTTGTGTGTTCTTTGTCCATCTCTGGTACCCACCCTGTATCTTTGAAACACATCTATGGACTCTATCCTCAGGAAGCCACTCACTGTTTATTCTAATGCAGGTAGGCATATCCTATCCCTGTCTCCTAGTGTTTTTTTCTTTAGGTACCAGGCAGTGCTGGGATTAACCACATAATCTGGGCTACAGTGACCATCACTGGTAGTCAATATCCATTATAGGGGACCAAGGGCATTTGACGACTGCTTATCCTGAGGACCAGTCTTTTGTTATCTGATGTGACTCCTAGGAGGAGGCAAAACTATAACCAAGCAGGATCCCAGATTTCTCTGGATATAAAGAGGTACCCCTTTCAAAATGGACTTTTTTTCATTTTTCATCCCTCATTCTTCATTTCTCTGAATGGTGAGTTCTTTACCTTAAAAAATATATTAAATTTCAGGTGATTATTCATGTCTCTCTTATCCTAGCAATCTATGACTTTGACTCTATATGCACGTTTTTCTACAGAAACAATATCTGACATCTTTATATATATTTGTGTGTTTCATTGAAATTATGCATATGCTTAAATACACATTTATTCACATTGTTATACTTCTAGTCAGAGTGTTTTTATTTCTTTTTATAAATGTTAAATAAAATAATAGCTCTTCAATTTACACATATTTTGAAGCTTTACTTGATATGCTTAAAAATATTTTTTATTAAGTTTTCCTATGCTTTTGCCCACTTCATTATTATTTGAATATATTTCCCAGGTTGAAAATGGCTATTATCTGTTCTTGGCATTTTGACTAAGATAATTTATAGCAATAAAGAAGCAAGTACAGTACTTCAGTAAATTTCCCTTCAGTATTCATATAATTCCTACAACACTGAACCTCAATGCACAGTATACAATTGATTATGACAAAGGAAAGAATGCCTTCATTCTACTTAGGGTCACTTACCACAGAGAAAATGCCCTTCAGAAACGAATACAAATGATAGACTACATATAACTATATTTAAGTAGCCTTTTGGACAAGGCTACTTGTCCAAATATGAAACATCGCATGTTTTCTATTGTTAGGTTGATAATGGGCAATACAAAGTTGGGCAAAAGTAGGTTTATAGTTATAAGTATGTGAAACAGAGTCTATTCTTGTATTGTTATTTATTAATTATTGTATTATTTTCCATATGAACAACTGTAAACCTACTTTTGCCCAACCCTGTATAAGCAGTAAATGTATCTTTTTAGGCCATCCAAGTTCATATGCCATTTTATGGAGTTTAAAGGAAGGAACTGAGGTAGAGAAGATATGAGAGCTTAAGAGGAAGGAGAGGGAAAAAAGAGAAGTGAAAAGAAAAGCATATTAATCAGCATTAGGAAGCCATGTTAGGCAGCATTGGGAAAAGGGGAGAGAAAAAAAAGGACACATATGTAATACCCTTTGTAATGCTTTAAGCAATAAAAAAATAAAAATAAAAAAAATAAAAAATAAAAAATAAAAATAAAAATGAAAAAAAAAAAAAAGAAAGAAAGAGAAAGACGAGAGAATGGGAGGAGGAGATAGCAAAGGGAAGGAAGTGGGGAGAACATATTACAAGGAGAGAGCAGAGAGAGACCCATGCCTTTTGCTCACTCCATCAAGCTATTGGAACCCACCTGGCCCCAGCTCCAGCCTCCCACTCGGAGGTGGAAAAAACAAAATCTTCCCTCCCGAAGTCTAGTTTAGAGTTTCCAACCACACCCACAATACTTGTTCTGCTCTAGCTCCGTACACTTTCACCTGTTTCCTTTAACTTCCTCTTTCAGAATGGTTAATGTCATTCTCCAGACAAGGAGACAATATGGCCATGTTTAACTTCTAAAGGATTAGATCTGTGACAGTGAGAATTAGTAGAAATAGATCAGTGGCAGCATGAAAATCATGCAATCAATAGTCCAGATGAGGAATGCTGAGTATACAGGGTGGGGCAAAATTAGGTTTACAGTTGTTCATATGGAAAATAATACAGTAATTGATAACTATAATAAATAACAATACAAGAATAAATTCTGTTTTGCATACTCACAATTGTAAAATTACTTTTGCCCCAGTCTGTATACAATGGACTATTATTCATTTTAATAAAAAAAGAAAGGAAATTCTGCATTGGCAACAATATGGATAAACCTGGAAGACATTGGAAAGTAAACTGAAGTGAGTAAAACACATAAAAAATAACTGCATGATCTTGCCTTTGTAATCTAAACAGGTGAAATACATAGGAACAGAGATTTGAAAAGTGTTTGTCGGGGAAATCAAGGAATAAAAGAAAAAGAGAATAAAGAAGAGAATACTAAATAGGGCTTGCAAACTACAAACATTTGTTTTGTTTGGACAGCATCTGTGTGTGTGTGTGTGTGTGTGTGTGTGTGTGTATATATGAGAGAGAGAGAGAGAGAGATATCTGAAGGTCAGTTCTTAAATTTAGAAAGGTAGACACTACACACTTGTTAACATGTTTCTGGGCCTAGAGACATTGGTGTTGGCAACCCCGCAGTGAATGGACTGGAAAGGAAGAGAGATATTTAAAAGTGGTTTTTGAGGAGTAATAAGAACACTACTGAGGTTGTCTGGGTATTGAAGGTGACAGAGTCACAGCTCGCTCTGGTATGACGAATTCAGAATCTGGTGAGCTGTGATGCTTTTCCCTGAGAAAATGGAACCCGGAAGGAGGAGGGGACTGGCATGGAGGAATGCCGTGCGCTCAGTTTTATCCAAGTGGGTTCTAATCCCACTGAATGACTGTTGCGTGATGACCAGGCTCATTCATCACGGAAGAAATAAGTCTAAGGGCTGTCTGAGGAATGGTGTGTGGATAAAGTGTTGTTCTGTGATGGATGGTGATTGTTTCCCTATTCCTCCTGCATGTGAATCAAAGATGAAGAAATGGGGTGAATAACACCTACATGGGTAAAGTTAGATATTAGAAATAAAAAGCTTTATTAAGTAACATAACTTATTAAAAAGCTTCCTAATGTATTTTCCTTGATTCCTAAGTACACATAATCAATAGAGGCAATTTTGGACACTGGGTATAGAGGAGAGAACTAGCTGAATTAAATTTATAACTTGTGTCTTTACAAAAATGATGATAATATAGGAAGAGAATATTAAGCCTTCAGATAGTCTCATAGTGGCTCACATTCCTCAAATAGGTAAGACTTATGCTGATAACATTGCAAATATCTAAATCCCAGAACATTTACCCAAAAGATTCCAATCAATGAGTTCCATATGCCTCAAGAACTGATTTTGAATATGTAGCCCAGGCATTCCTTGTGTAGGTGCCTAAAGGAACATACCTTGATAAACACGGTATACACCACTGTCTCATGAACCATGACTTTAATATTATACTATTTTATACTTACCTTGAGTAAATGCTGCTATTGTTGATGACGATGACAATAATGATGACAAATTCATGGTCCAGTTCAAGCCCCTTGAATAAGCATAATGGACCATAAGTAATGCTCACCTTTTCCATTAACCAAGTGAGCTGACCTTAGAATAAGTGTGTGGAGAAAAATCCTGGATGATTGTTCTGCTCAGTCTATAAAGAATAGGACAAAAATGTATCCTTGAGCATCAAGATAATATAGAACAACCTTGAGAAGAACAAGGTTGGAGGGATTACAATACTGGATATCAAGTTATGCTACAAAACCATTGTAATCAAAACAGCCTGGTACTGGCACAAGAATAGGCATATAGACCAATGGAACAGAACAGAGACCCCACAAATCAACCCAAGCCATTACACTCAAATAATATTTGACATAGGAGGCAAGAGCATACAATGGAGTCAAGATAGTCTCTTCAATAAATGGTGTTGGGAAAATTGAACAGGTACATGCAAAAAAAAATGAAATTAGACCAACAATTATACCATACAGAAAATAAATTCAAAATGGATAAAAGACTTAACTGTAAGTTGTGAAACCATAAAAATCCTAGAAGAAACCTTAGGCAGCAAAATCTCACAAATCTCTTGTAGCAATGTGTTTGCTGATACATCTCCTAAGACAAGGGAAACAAAGGGAAAAAATAAACAAATGGGACTACATCAAAATAAAAGGCTTCTGCACAGCAAAAGGAACCATCAACAAAATGAAAAGGGAGCCTACTGTATGGGAGAATATATTTGCCAATGACACATTTAATTTTCAAAATATATAAAAAATTCATACAACTTAACAAAAGGAAGACAAACAATCCAATAAAAAAATGGGCAAAGGACCTAAATAGACACTTCTCCAAGGAGGACATACAGATGACCAAGAGATATATGAAAATGCTCAAAATCACTAATCAACAGGGTGATGCAAATTAAAATGACAATGTGGTATCACCTCACATCTGCCAGAATGACTACTATCAACAGATCAACAAATGACAAGTGCTGGCAAGGATGTGGAAAAAAAGGAACCCTCATGCATTCTTGGTAGGAATACAGACTGGTGCAGCCACTATGGAGAACAGTATGGAGTTTCCTCAAAATATTAAAAATGGAACTGCCATTTGACCCAGTGATCCCACTTCTAGGAATATATCCTAAGAGTTGGAAAAAAATACATGCATCCCTCTGTTCATAGCAGCATTATTTACAACTAGTAGATCTGCAAGTGGCTCGCTGATGCTTGCCTCAGCTGGCCACCCCTCCCACTGCCACTGGTAGCTCTCTGCCTCTCCTAGCTCACTGCCCCACCCTCCTGTAGCTCTCCGCCCTCTTCCCTGCCCTCCTGTAGCTCTCTGCCCGCTTCCCCGCCCTCCTATAGCTATCCGCTGCTTGTAGATCAGTGGTGATGTTAAGGCATCCCAGCTAATTTACATATTCCTCTATTATTATATTAGATAGTTAAGATCTGGAGATAGCCTAAGTGGCCATAAGTAGGTGAGTGTATAAAAAAATGTGGTGCGTTTACACAGTGGAATACTATGCATCTCTAAAAAAGAAGGCTCTCTTCTCCTTTGAGACAGCATGGAGGGACCTGGAGCATACTATGCTAAACTAAATAAATCGGTCAAAGAAAGACAAGTATCACATGACCTCACTCATATATATTTTGAATCTAATGAACAAAATAAACTGATGAGCAAAATAGATCCAGAAACAGTGAAGTATGCAGCAGACTGGCAAATTTCAGAGGGAAGGGGGGGAGGTGGGAAGAGATTAACTAAAAAACTTAAGTGCATATATACATAACTTACGGACAGACAGTAGTGTGATGAAAGCCTGGGGAGGAGAGGAGTGGGGGTAGGAAGTAAATGGGGGGAGAGGGGGGAACATCTGTAGTAATTTCAACAATAAAGATAAATTTTAAAATATATAGAAAGACAGGAATTTTGCTGAGACTTGAAAAAATGAAATAAAGAAAAAAATAAAACAAAGTAAATATTGAATTTCAAACCAATAATGACTGGTTTGCAATCCTGAAAAAGAGAGGTGGTTTTTATCACATAAAGTTTGGGGGAGAAATCGGCCTGAGAATCAGCGTGGAGGCCAACAGGCACCTACTGAATGGAAGGGTGTGCTTTAGGACAATGGTATCCTGTCAGAGAAGGTTATAGCTGACCACAAATCTGAGTTGCTTCAGAAGTGATTGCTTTTTAGATTTAAAGAAAAATTACTAATGAAATAAATACAGGAGCAGCAAAAAGTGGGTTTACAGTTGTAATACAAATAAATAATACAATCATTAATAAATAATACAGGAATAAACTCTGTATTTTGTGTATTCACAATTATACACTTCCCTTTGCCCACCCATATATATCTATATTTAATACATTGTTTACTTTTCCTAGCCCCCTATTTTCTCTGAGATAATTTTGTTTTCCTCTAAGCAGGGCCTTTCCACACAGGTCCCATTTTTGGAACAAAGGAGACTTCCTTCTCCTTCTGTAGGACCCTGGTGTTTGGCCCACACTTGAGAGATTCTTTTCTGGGTCTTATATAGAGAGAGTGGATTGTCCCATAGGAGCCCATCATTATAAAAATTTCTTAACTGCACCACAGCCCATAATATCTACCTAACAGAAATGTGGACACAGCTACCTGATAGCAAAAGGGTTTGTCTGAAATGTGTGGAAGACCATTTCTACACTTAATGACTGACGAACAAGTCAAATACTTGATATGGATGAGTGTATTAATGAACTTGTCCATTCATTCAACCAACATTACTGTATGCCTTTCAATGGCAGCTATTGTGCTATAAGTGCTGGGGCTTCAAAGATATGTGAAATATTACAGATTTAAAAATGAACAAACAGACAAAAACCCCCTGAAATCCAATAGATAGAAGGAAATCATTTGGAGCACATCTTGACTAGCTGGATTCTATTTTTCTCAGAATCTATGGTTCCATGATTATATTTGTACATTCCCTATCTCTTCTTTAATAGTGAAGGGAATGTAAGAAGTATTCAGTATGAAGTTCCTGATTGATTATTGTGAAGGTGGAATTAATTTTACCAGCATATTTTATTAAATTATTCCTTGAATGCCCTCCTGTAAATGATATTTATTATGCATGTCACATCATATTCACCCCATTGAAAAACATTACTAGTAATTATTGGCAAAGAAGATATGAGTCTGTTTATCTCTCAAGTCTGAATTGCAGGAAAGCACTTCTTTCCACATTCCTTCCTGAAAGAGCATTAGAAACTCAGATACAGTGCTCAGACATGCAATGTCTGCCTTCAAATGTGCTCATATTTGCATTAATGAGGTGAGTGGTAATGTCTTCACCTTAAGCAAGAATCTTGGGACAGAAAAATAAAGCTTGATTTCTAATAAACATCACTACCACTTACATGTGGACATTTTAAAGCAAGTGCATGAATAATGATAATTAGAGAAAGGGCTTTATTATTTCTATATGTTCATGAAATGACATGAGATATTTTGGTTTTATATTCCATTTTGGTGTCAAAGAAAAAATATTATTGTAGTTGGCAATTTTTTCCTGATTTTTTTAATATTGAAAACATTATAAAGTACTGTCAGTAGTAACAAAATTAGGTTTGATCAGAATGTTTCAATTTTTGCCTGCCCGGTGTGGCTCAGTGGTTGAGCGTTGTATGAACCAGGAGGTCAGGGTTTGATTTCTGGTCAGGGCTCATGCCTGGGTTGTGGGCTCCATCCCCAGTCGGGGGCGTGCAGGAGGCAGCTGATCAGTGATTTTCTCTCATCATTGATGTTCCTATCTCTCTCCCTCTCCACTCCACTCTGAAATCAATAAAATATATTTTTTAAAAAGAATGTTTCAATTTTTAAAAATCTGTATTTGTGGAGGTAGATGGTAAGTGGTAGATGGTGAAAGAAATTTTTTTATATGAGGAGATTTTAAAACTACCCAAAAGATTAAGTCCTAAAACAGTAGATAAACAATATTTGAGAATGACCATCTCTTTGTTTTCATTTTCAAAGTCATGAAAAAATTGCCATAAACTACAGAAATGCTAAGAAGGCCAATATACCATACAGTGAATGACGAATTCTATTTAACATGAAAGCAACAATTAATAGCTACTAAAATTGAGGGGGAAATTCTGCCTATTTAAAAACTGTTTGCAACCCTAGACTGTTGGGCTCAGTGGATAGAGCGTCAGCCTGTGGACTGAAGGGTTCCAAATTCGATTCTGGTCAAGGGCACATGCCCGGGTTGCGGGCTCCATTCCCAGTAGGAGACGTGCGGGACGCAGCTGATCAATGATTCTCTGTCATCATTGATGTTCCAATCTCTCCCTCTCCCTTCCTCGTTGAACTCAATAAAAATATACTTTAAAAAACAAAACAAAATGGTTTGCATATGTGGGAAGCCTTATGATTGAAAATGCTATACACTGTTCACCCAAGATGGGTTTTATTTCTGATTATTTTTAAAATATATTTTTATTGATTTCAGAGAGGAATGGAGAGGGAAAGATAGAAACCACTGAACCACGCCAGCCGGACTGATTATTTTTACTTTTAGAGAATTCCTTTCCTTCTTACATCTGGCAGTGGGGTTACGTGTATGTGTTGCTACCTGCCAGGGCCTCTGAAAACCCACCAGCCATGAATTCATGGTGGGCTCTGAAAGGAATTGGGTGTTTTTCTCCATTTCCTCAACATAGCCCCCAATAATTTAAGTCCCATTTCTTAGTCACTTGGGAATTATAAAGAAAAATAATTCAAGAAAAAATTAATAAAAATATGAAAAACTGCTTTCATTTTTCCTAAGACATAAACAACCTTTATTGAAAAATCAAATTGGCTGTTCTACTTTATATGTTATATACTAAAAGTTGACAAAAATTTTATGGTAATTTCATTATTTCCTTTTCTTTGTTCTTTCTTTATTTTTAAAATATATTTTTATTGACTTCAGAGAGGAAGGGAGAGGGAGTGAGAGATAGAAACATCAATGATGAGAGAGAATCATTGATTGGCTGCCTCCTGCACACCTCTTCCAGAAATTGAGCCTGCAACCCAGGCATGTTCCCTGACCAGGAATCCAACCATGACCTCCTGGTTCATAGGTTCATGCTCAGCCACTGAGCCACACTAACCAGGTTATTTCCTCTTCTCTATGCTTTCTGTTTGTTTCCATTGGTTTTGGAGTTCTAGTACTATTAAAAGAATGATGACCATTTACTCAACTGAAAATATTGGCCACATTTCCATTATAATATTACCTTTCAACTAGTATTGATGCTAGAATCTAGAGAAATAATGGTGAAAAACAGACATGGCCCCTAACTTCAGGGAAATTACAATTTCTATAGATGTTAGTTCCACACACAGTGCATTCTAACTTTGAATGATTTCTCTACCTTATGGAAATGTATTTTGTACTCTGAGCTACTTAGCATTTCACTAAAGGTTGATATTGATTGTCAAAGTAATGTATTCAGTTTGGAATGCAAGTTCATGGAAGGTCTTAATACACTTCTGAGCAAGTATATGGTAGATCTCTTATTTGGAGTTAGATGTGGGCTTTAAGACCTAACTACTATCTATCTATATATATAAAAGCCTAAGCTTCCGTTGCAACTGAATGACTGGAACGACCAGTTGACCAGTCACTATGATGTGCACTGACCACCAGGGGGAGCTCAATGCAGGAGCCGCCCCCTGGTGGTCAGTGCGCTCCCACAGCCAACCTCCCACAGCCAGCCAATCTCCCCTGGTGCCTCCCCGCAGCTGGCAAACCTGCTGTCAGGCAGGCCCCGTCCTGATCGGGACTGGGTGAGACGGCCCCAATAGGCCCTGATCACCGGCCGGGCCTAGGGACCCCCACCCGTGCACAAATTTCTCGTGCACCAGGCCTCTAGTATGGAATAAAGAGAGATGAGTCACTTGTTAGTAGACATGTCCCAACCCATGCAAAGGCATCATAATTGTTTGCTATTTGCTGCCAAATAAAGTCAGAAACTGGAAACAAGATATTTTTGTGAGGCTTTGGAATTGCAACATCTCTGACGAGGTCGAGATATTTTATTTAATTATTTATACTGGGTCTGGGCCACTATTTAGCAGAAATAGTTATGTGGGCAAACAGAAAACATTATCCTACTTTACTTTTAACCTATTACAATTAATTGCTTAACCTGACAAACGAGAGCAGACAATTTTACTGATGTCACATAATAAATTTATTGTGAGTGCCTTTGGTGAGGGCATAACAACAAAGGTTGAGCCTCAGTGACTCCCCATTAATGTAAACTTCTCCAATTAACTCATTCGTTTCTTAACTATGAACCTTTATAACATTGTTTCCCCTAACCTTAGACTCAGTGCAATCCTTGTCATGGCAAATCATTTTCTGTGGGGAGCAATACTCTGTTATGGTTCAAGAATGTTGGTTTCCTGGCCTGTACTTCAGACGCAGCTTTGAAGAAATAGATATCTTTCTTGCTTTTAGATAATGAAGAGTAAAATCATGGCAAGATGATATATTGCCTTAAAAGATGCATATTTATTGTGGTCTGAGAAACAACTGTTTTATTAGAGGGCACATTAAATGTTCACAATGAGCATTTATTTGCATGTACTTCCTCTGTAATCATGACACATTATCATTGCTAATGTGTTAAATGGTAAAATGATTGATAAAATTATGTCACTTTGGAAGATATGGGACCTCCTATATTATTAATTATTTGAATATTGCCATTTGCTCTCTATCCTATAACCTTAAATTAATGATATCAAGAGAGGAAATGAAAAATTGTTTTTGTGTTAAGAATTTGCAATTTCAATAACTCTACTTACCATTTAATGGTGGCTATGCAGAACTTCCTTGATTTATTCCAATATCAATTAGGATCTGTATTTCAAGCCATATTAATAACATAAAAATCAACGTTTAAACTTTTCAAAGATCTCTAGGCAACTCTTACCTGGAGTTGATGTGTGAAGCATTCTCTTAATGCCCATGAAGTAATAATTTCTAATGTGAAATATATTAAAGTAAAGGAGGAAACTATTAAGAAATTATTCCACAGGTACCATAAATGGGTTAGCTATTTTTCTTATGCAGTTGGAATCCTTTGAAAGACTGTTTTATTGACTTAGCAAAGCCAACTGTATACCCAGGAGAAATAGCAGTGAGCCTTTATTTAAAATTGCATTACATGAGAGGGCTTGCACATAGAAATGGGTAGACAAAAGAATTGCCTTGGGTAATAATTCCCCTGTGTTTATCTAAAAAAAAATCAAATAATGCCTTGTAGGAATTTAAATGCAGACAAAGTTCTTATTAATTTTTGTGCATCATTCATACAATAATAATAATTTAAAAAAGAAAAAGAAACCATGTCAGTGATACCTAGTTATTTCAAAGCACAGGGTGTTCAATCATACCTTGCTTGTCTGTGCCACAAAAATCAGTCACGATTTTATTTTATTTTTTCTGGTGGTCAGCCTTTGCAGGCGATTAGAAATTCCTCAGAATCATTAAACCATTAACCACCAGCACCAAAAGATCATGTTCTTTAAACATTTTTATGAATAATAACTTCATTAGGCATTATGTTCCTTGTCTGACTAAGGAAAACTATGGAATGTGGCACAGTGTAGCATTTACTTTGAATTATCCAATATTCCAATCCTTTTTAAAACAAGAGACTTGCTCAAGGTGTGCTAAATTCTGTTTAATTCCTAATTGTATCTTCTATTAATGATAGTGTTCTACCTAGAAGCATTTGAAGTAATTATTTACTCTAAAAAAATAGTGATGGGTTGTACTATCAGTGACTCAAGGTGATTTTACATTTGAGGCAGAGATGGCGAGAGCAGTAAGGTAAAGTTGAAGAGACATAATGCCCATGTTCTGCAAATGTAGGGAATGCAAAACCCCAGAGCGGTACATATGTATTCCTGAATTATTTTTGTTAATTCTAATTCAAAGTGAGTTGGTAAAGGGTCATTCAAAAGCCTGAAGAGGTAAATGCAGAACACATGGGTATGTTGCCACTGGAGAAAAGTAGAATTATTATACAGTGAGCACTGTGTGGTGTGTATTTGTGTATAGTTATTCTATAACCATAAACTATTAAAGAATATTCCTTATTCTGATAATATTCTGATATGTACATGTAGGTATTTTTCTTTTAGTTATCATTTAGGGATTTTTCTGCATACTCATTTGTGAAGTACTATGAAAATAAAATCCACCTTTTCATTGTGTAGAATATATATATATGTATATGTATATATATAATATATACATATATATATATAATTTCATACTCCAGATATTTTTAATTCTTCAAAGGCAAATGCCTTATATAATTCATTTCTGAGGTGGACAAGAGAGTGGGAGTGATAGGTGGACAGATATAATGAGACCAGACACCCAGCTGAGAAGACTGAATGAAAGCTGGCAATGCCACCCACACTAATTTAAGCATTTGGTCCCACTGGGTGACCTTGAGAATTATGAATGACTTTTTGTAACATGTTGATGACATTTGAAATGCTTTCCAAGAAATAGATGAAACACTCAATTATGGTTTCTTTAATATTCAAATACTGCATGTGATTATGTCTAGCAGAATGATGGCAATGAATTACATTAGGTCAGCAAACATTGCCATGCCTATCATATACACATTAAGAACAAGTCAGAATTTCCCAGCTGTGCAGTTGGCCTGGTGGGCACATGCCAAGAGCAGTATTCTCCTCTCTGACACGTCTCCTGCTGCAGGGAAATCCCAGCAATGAAACAAGGGCTAGCAGGGCATGAGTGGGTGCTATTCCTCCTCTCTGCTTATCTTTCCCAGGGTCCCTCTTCAAAATTGTAGGAAGACTGGAGTTATGATATCCTCGAAGGGCATTTTTATTTGCCCATGAGTATGTATACATACTTGTTATAATCTCAAATAGAGAAAGTTTACATTCAAATACATGATTCTTCAAAAATAGTGCTCACACGATTTGGATACTTATAAGAGACCTGCAGATGTAAAGGTTTTCATAAAGTCTAATATGAGTTCTGAATAAAAATGAAATAGCCTTTCTTACCTAGTACTCCAGTTATTAACACAACAAGCCCATAGGAAAAAAGGAAGTCTGTAGCTTTTGGATCAAAATCTTTATTTCTTTTCTTTTTAAAAAAATTTATTGAATTTATTGGGGTGGTCAACAAAATTATAGAGGTTTCCAGTGTACAGTTCTACAACACATCATCTGTTCACAACCCAAGTCAAGTCTCCTTCCATCACCATTTATACCGCCCTTACCCGCTTCTACCTCCCCTCACCCACCTTTCCTTCTGGTAATCAGCATAGTGTTGCCAGTGTCTATGAGTTGTTGTTTTATCTTTGCTTAATCCAGGGGTGGGGAACCTTTTATCTGCCAAGGGCCATTTGGATATTTATAACATCATTCATGGGCATACAAAATTATCAACTTAAAAATTAGCTTGCTACATTTGCTCAAACATTTAATTAACTCACCCCTAATGCCTTGGCAGGGCCAGACCAAATGATTTCTCGGGCCTTATATGTTCCCCACCCCTGGCTTAATTGCTTCATCTTCTTCACCCAGCCCTCCAACCCCCTTCCCCTTGGAGAGATGTCAGCTTGTCCTCTGTATCTATGAGCTTGTTTCTATTTTGTTTGTTTATTTTGTTCATTAGATTCCACATATGAGTGAACTCATATGGTACTTGTCTTTCTCAGACTGGCTTATTTCACTTAGCACAATAATGTCCAGGTTATTCAGGTGCCAGTGGCCCGAGAAGATGGTGGACTCATATCCTAAAAACCATCTTAACATCTCTAGGCAAGCCAGTGGCTTTTATAAGGACAGTGAGGGGAAGTGGAGATGTGTGGGCAGTGTTCTTGCTGGTTCCGACAAAGATCTTGGTGTCAGCATGTTGAATCCTTCAGTGTCAGCCGAATTCTTGTGGTCAGTCATCTCCTATCTGGACAGGTACTGCTGGTCCCTGCAGTGTACTAAAATAGAGGCTAAAATAGAGGTTGTTAGCATAAAATCTGGTTTCTGTTTTTGTTCCAACAAACTTGTTAGTTTGCTAGTTAGTACATTTAATTCTGGTTAGTACAGAATTATATAAAAATTATATGCTTTTCATTCCCTGTCACACATGCTATTGCAAAAGGTAAGATTTCCATCCTTTTTTTTTTTTTTAAGATTTACAACTCGGTTTATTTCATTGGTAGACTTCAAGGTTTCTTTATCTCATCACTACAATTATTATTACTATCTTTTAGTTAACGTTAAATTGCTTTCACTCCTAGAAAAATTCCTGTGGAAGTAGATACCATAAAATAACATGTCCAATGTTATCCAGTTTTGTCCTTAAATTAGATAAAATGTCAATATAGTATAAATAAAGTATAATACAACTACAAAGTTTATGAATGATTATAAGGGTTACTTGTTACTGCTTTTATATTTACTTACTTGAAAACTAATTAAATAAATTTAATCTGTGGTTTTTAAAATATTAAAGAGAATATAACTTTTTTTGATGATTATTTTAGTAAAACTTTTATTTCAACTTGTGATCATGTGTGTCCTATGCCACTTCGTCACTTCACGTGGAAAAGACTAACTTATTTTAATGAAAATATGTATATTTTTATTACATTGGTGATTTTTAAAATATAATTTATTTAATTGTGATACATTTCTGGATCTTCCTGACGGTAATTATTTGTTTAAAAGTTAACTATATTTCTATACTTATTTGCACGAGAGAAATAATGTTTCAAGGAAAATACTAGTATTTAAGTTGCTGATATATATGTATTATGAGAAAAGTGTTTTATTCGTATTTACTATGAGGCTGGTTTCAGTGTGTTTTCCATTTAATAATTGTAATTCTGTAACAATAAAGGAGAATAAAATTATTTTCACCCTATTTAATGTATATGTAACCATAAGTGAAATCTCTGGATATCCACATTGCCAAGCTGAATGAAATATTACTGTTTTCTTTTAAAAGATATTTAAAAAATGAAGGGGAAAAACACCTGCTTAAGGTTCAGCTCAACTCCTTATAAGTTTAAAAGGGAGACACAGGAAGCCCAGATAATATTTTAAACTGTTTCCTTCCTGCTAAGACCCTTTATGAAGTTACTTAATCTTTGTGCACTTTTTAACTTTTATTTCCTTTGTTAGAGATTCTCCAGAGGCTGATGAATTTTCAAAATGATCAGACTATATAGCTTGTATTATTCTTCTCGGACCATTAGTTTATTTTTAGTCATCTTTCTTTAACTTCTACTTGTGTCTTAGGTGCCACAATAGCAATACTACTGAAGTATATATTTACTTGGCAAATAAATTAGATGCAACTCCTATTAGATAAAGTTGAAGTCCACAGGATTTCAAGTGAGCTGCACAGAGCAGTGTGGGGAAATGTTGGAATTACGTACATCGTTGTATACTGACCAGATTGTTGGCACTTTGAACAAATATGTTCACTCTCCACGCTATTTCACGTGCACGCCGACCTCTGCCGTCAGCACTGCCCCCTATAAGAGACAGCTGAGACTCCTTGCCCTGGAGGTCAAAGCTGCTGCCAACCTAACCTATGAAACCTGCCAGATATATTGCCCTTCCTCCCACCACGTCCCCAAACGAAGAGAAACCTTTAAACGCCCACATGTTATTTGTACCTCATGAATGTCTCTGAGGCCATTCTTTCTTTGTTTACAGACATGTATTTATGAGCCTCAGATTCTTTCTCAGGTTACCCTTTTACACGGTCACCTTCTTCTCCTTCCTGTATCCTTGATTTTCTTTCTGTCTCTCTACGCATGCCTGTGATGTGGTTCCTCTGTTTCTTTGTGACTTTCATCACAATTAGCTTCTGCCACTGGATGTTTTCAAGTGAATCATTGAGCTTTACAGGTGCCTTTGCAATGGCCACTTTGGAAGTCTGTCCTCTTCCATGCCAGCAGCCGTGTCTCCTATCCAGCCGTTACAGATAGAGGAAGGCTCCCATGTCTTCATATCAGATTTCATGTCATTTGTTGTTTTGCAAGTTAAGTTCATATAAAGACTTATTAAGCCAAACATTTAAGATCTTGGATTAGCAATGCTTCCAACATGCAACAGGCTGGGGAAGCTGTTGTGATATTTATCGAAAAATCCAACACATCTAAATTTAGACTACCATTAAGGTTTTAAAGAAACTTTGCTGTTACCAATTAAGTTTGTGTTAGTTACAAGTGACATAATTTCTCTTATCTCAGATATTTTAAAATGTCACTAAACCCTAAGGTATATCTATTATTGCATAAGGATTTTCATTGTAAATGTACTTAATTTTCCATTTTCTGCATTGCTGTCATTCCATTCCATTCACAAAGTACTAGCAGATGTATGGTGAAAAATACCTTAAAATCCAAGTCCTTCAAGGCTGGGATTTCACATTTTTAAGTAGATCATGAGGATTTATTTCTGCTTTACCAAATACTAGAGAGACTCTTCTTGATCTAACTTCATTTCTGTAAATTTCTGCAATTTCAGGGCAGGTGGGAGTGTTGGTCTTGGCACTTGCAATGCTTTCTGATTTCCAACATCATAACTCTATACGCTGAGTTGTTTTGTATTTGCCAAGTATATTCAAGTGTACATGTTATCATAACTCTATACACTGAGTTAATTGTTTTGTATTTGCCAAGTATATTCAAGTGTACATGTGTACCTCCTTGGAAATATATCCCAAATAGCTGCACATTACTTAGGCAAATTATTTTTTCCCAAATCAGAAGTTAATGAGAATGCACATTGAGGATATATGTAATGATTGCATTTTAACACTTAATTTTGGGATTATAAAAGAGAAGCACAAATGCTCAGCCTATGCTGAGCCCAGAGTGTCATATATTATAAAGTTGACAATTCTGTTCTGCCACAGTGCAAAGAAATTTTTAAAAAGTAACTCACCCATACTATAAGAAAGGAGAACTGTGAAATGTGTTAAACAAAAGGCTTAGAGCCTGTGAATATGTGGTTATTATGATAAATGGTATTTGAGTATATGTCCTTTAGTCACCAGGGCTCAGAAGCTAAAAAGTTTCAGTGGAAGTTGATTATGTTCTCATGCAAGGTCTTCAAGCTAATTTCCATGAATGATGCTTTTTAGTGAGGATGAGAGTACAGTGAACATATGGGGACACGTGAGTCTATTTACAGCTGACATAACATCAAAAATCACTGATAACACTGGTCTTGCCATGTATCCAGCCTTCTGAGTTGCCGTAAATGCCTGAGTGTCAGCAATGCTGGGATCTTCTTTCTATGACTTATTTGTCTTGATTTTAAGAATGTTTTATTTTAATGGCTTTAATTTGTGTCCTGATGTTTATCATCACAGATAGACTTTGATGTATGGAACATTATGTTAATAGTTAAAAAGGCTTATACCTTCAAAACTAACTCTGTCCCTTTACACTCATTTAATATAAATTATTTTATTATCTTGTCAATGGCAGACCTTTATAATCAGACACTATAGATTACTTTTATAAGTCTCTTATTAGGGTCCTTTCTCATAATAATTTCAAAATTATAGCTATAGATAAGTGAAATTATTTGGTTTATTTGTTATGTCTGCTGTTTTTATTGTAAGCCTCATAGATTTGGAGAGATCTCTTTTTTATGTGAAATTTTCTCTCTCTCTCAGTATATTTTCCATCTCTCCTCCAAGCCATCACTCTTTTGCTCTGTTAGGAAAACGTCCATTCATTGGTCTTGGATTGGGAAAAAGGTCACATTTGCTGATCCTCCTGAAGCCAATTCACTCACTATTTCTTCCATACTCCTTTATATCTAGACACATGATCCTTTTGTTCATTATATTTCAGTAGAAGCCCAACGCACGAAATTGGTACATGGGTAGGGTCCCTAGCGGCTGCCAGCCGGGGGCGCCTCCCTTCCCCCAGACACCTGCCACCATCGCTGCAAGCCCTGCCCCCTGGTCAAACCCCTGGTTGAACTCCTGATCAAACTCCCGGTCGAGGGGACAATTTGCATATTAGGCTTTTATTGTATAGGATAGTAAGGATTTGATTGCAGTGCTATATACTACTACAGTTAGAGTTGAACTGCTCAAGTTTACTATATATTATTCAACTTTGTGAATAGTATCACTTTATAATTAACTTAAGCTAAGTCTCTCTCCCCCCGCCCCCCCGCCATACTTACTGACTTGGAATCTAGTAAGTGGTCAAGTGGTACTGGTTGGAACATATGTGCATTGCCCAGAGTGAGTGTAGATGGGTCATATTGATCTGTTTTCCTTCTGTCAGAACCAGCTCTGTGAGCCCTAACAGGTTTGGCTCAGTGGATAGAGCGTCGGCCTGCGAACTGAAGGGTCACGGGCATGTACCTCAGTTGCAGGCTCCATCCCTGGCCCCGAGGAGGCAACCAATTGGTGTGTCTCTCAAATTGATGTTTCTCTCTCTGTCTCTCCCCCTCCCTTCCACTCTCTCTAAAAATCAATGGAAAAATATACTCTGTTGAGGATTAGCAAAAACGTTTTTAAAAAAAGAATCAGCTTCGTGAACTCTCGTAATATATCTGCACAAGGAGTATAATTCACTGTGTACAATATTAAAAAAGAATCAGCTTTGTGAGCTCTCATATCTGCACAAGGAGTATAATTCACTGTGTACAATATATGCAATATGCAACAATATGCAACTATAATATACATTGGTTCCTAACTGCAAGCTGCCTGGTGCATGCACAAGGAGGAGTGACTGGTTTTTAGTGTGGAGGAAGAACTGGCTCTGTTGAATATATATCCAAATGTTATATTAGTTTCCAAAAATGTTATAGCCCTAAGAAGTACTTAAGAATAATTTTGACTAGATTTAACTTTGCCTTACTTGCTAACTTTAGAATCTGATCACCCATTCAGCTCTATTGTATACCCAGCATAGTACAGATATGTAATACATATTTGTTGTTGAGAGCCTCAGTTATATGTATATCTCCATGTAGATGAATAATAATTAGGATAACCATTTGTTTTAGTTTTCCCAGGACTGTTCTGGTTCATACAAGTTGCTCTGGTATAAACATTAATAGTGCCCCCTTTAATGGCTTACATGTGTCTGAGTTTGCAGGATCCATTATATGATCACCCTAAGTATAATTATATTTGAAGTTGTTTTGTAATTAATTTGAGTATTGACATTCATGATGCAGTGGAAGTAAACAATGCCTCAGTCAAAATAATTAACTCTGGTAAGACTTGCTTAATGATGCTTGTTGCTATTCAAGCCACAATGGTCAAGACCTACCTACTTGACCTCTATTTTCTTCCTCTCAACTTTCCTTTCCCTTACTTGGTGTAGAGATGAACACCATTATTTTTTACACTGAAAAAAAATTCTCTTTTATAGCCCTTTTCTTTCCACAGAGTACTTTCAACATCTCCTACCCAGCCATCCAGTAACAATTACCCTTGACTTCCTGAACATGTTCTGACATTTATTCACCCACCCACTTTTCTGGGTTTGAATTTGACCTATTTAATTGATCAGCATTCCTGCCCTGTGGGGTTCTGCATGAAGGAGCATCTTAATTGCTCCATTTACCATTGGTAAGACTAATATTTCACAGATAATAACACTGAAAAGTGAAGCTCAACCTTATAAAAATAATTGTTACTATGCTGATAAGCAAGAAGAGAGGAGTGTCCCGCATGTGTTAGGAAGGGAGAAGAGACACAAAGATGAAAGGAGGATACCTTAGCAACCATGATGCCTGCTTTCTGAGTGCAGAGAGGAATATTGGAAGAGGGACAGGAAAAATTTATCACCAGGCAGAGTTTAATTCCTCTTTTCCAATCACTTAACATCCAAGTTTCCTCAAAAAAGGTTAGATAAGCATAAAAGTATGCAAAAAAGACCAGTTTATCCTATAACTGAATACCCTAAGCAGATAAATACCCAAAAACCTTTAAGTAGTTAAACATTGATATGTATTTAATTACATGCACATTTAATTATATTCTGCTCAGTAATACTATGTTTTACTAAATGAGGACAGTGAGTATTCTTCTTTCATGCATAAAAGCACTTTCTGGAGTCACTGTAGAAAAGGTGGGAGGGACAAAGCAGATCTGGAAGAAGCAGAAATTCTTGCATTTGTGATTCAGGGGCCCTCAGATGATCAAAACATCCACTGGTCCGACAGAAAGTCCGAGGTGTGATTTAGAGAGAGAATTTACAAAAATGGCAGTTTGTGTTCCGCAAGAAGAGGAGTCAGAACTTGGCCTCCCTGCAACTACTACAGGGTCACTGTTGATTTCCTAGCTACTAATTCTACTGACAGTCTGCTCGGTTCTGATGCTTAACAAGTCCTGGCTACTGCCTTCCCTCTCTGAACATTTGTCCTGTCTTAGGTTTCATGACTTCATCTGAAGATGCTTAATTGTTGCATTTAACATGATGCGATTTTGCATTATGCTTAAGAGTAAATTGTATGCATGCTTAGTAGTAAATTATGTTCAAAACCAAATCTATTAGCTAGCATTTAATTTAAAATGGACTAACATAAATTCTTTGACATGAAAAGCAGTTTAGATTTTATAAAAACATCCGTTTGGATCTTTGATTTTTTTTTTAAACTAGTATAAGAGTATATGGATGTGCCTACCCGGTTTGGCTCAGTGGATAGAGCGTTGGCCTGCGGACTGAAGGGTCCCAGGTTCTATTCCGGTCAAGGGCATGTACCTTGGTTGCGGGCACGTCGATGTTTCTCTCTCATCGATGTTTCTGACTCTCTATCCCTCTTCCTTCCTCTCTGTAAAAAATCAATAAAATATTTTTTTTTAAAAAAAGAGTATATGGATGGGATTATCTTATTCAATTCAACCTGTGGTCGATTAGGATGTTTCCTGGGAAACCACTGTCCCCATGTGCTGTGCTCAGTGTATTCTGACTGGGTAATATGATGTGAAGGTTCCAAATAATAAAACAAGCAATGTCAATGTCCCCTTGTTATTGGTCCCTATTGTATATGCTACATAAGATTATTTTTAAAATCAAAAGGTAATTATTATAATGACAAAGGTACCAATTTGCATCACAAATATCAATGGGATACATTCTCCTTGCAAATTATTTGGGCTTTCCTGATTTCATGGTATCCATACTGGAAAAAATAGTTAATGTAGTATACTTCCCAAGGAGGATTTCCACTGGAGCCCATACTTGAACTTGTAAACAGCCCCACACTTGAAATCATAAACAGCCCCTTATTACAAGGAGAACCAGATGATAAATGCCCTGATAATGATATTTTTGTAAGAATCCATTTTTTCTCTAGAGATAACAATTTTAAAACTACTAAATGATGGTAATAACTTTTATTAAAACATAAAAGCACATATTCTTGATTTTCTTTGGATATAGATTAGTTTAAATAGTTAAAGTTATGGTAACAGAATGTATAAGCCATTTTAGAAAAACATGCGCCGTTGTATGTATGTAGTTATTTATATGTTTTATTTACTTGATTATTATATATGTACAAAACACTACATTTGCTACTATGAATGAAAGATCTAAATACAGGTGGCAAATTCTTTGACTGAAATTCAGTATTTTTTAGTACTATTTCACTAATATCCTCTGTGCATCTTTTGACTATCAATTTATGAATGTGCATCTTATAAATCCAATTTACATAACAGAGCTGGTCACATTACTATTTATTATAAAATTATCATTATATTAGTGGACAAGAGAGTTATTACATATCACTGAAAAGGCATTCATAAATATTTTTAAATAGTGAAGGAAATAAAATAATTGACATTTAAACTTCAGATTTTAAGTAATGAGAAATAAAGAGAAGTCTTCAAGTAATAAAATAAGCTATAAGAAACTGGGACCTGCTTCCCCATCATACGTTTTAAATGACACATAAAATTACCGCATTAATATTTATTAATTGAATAGAAGTATAGACTAGAGGAACTAAACATTACTTCATAATTTGCAACATTAGAATCCTTTTTTAAGTAGATATAGTCAATATTTCTTCTGTAAGTGGATATGACATATCAGCAGGTATCCACTTTACATTGAAATTAATTGAACTAGTATTTACATTTCAGGACTATTTTTTTTCTTATTCACCAAGGAAAGAGTGAGGCATGGTTTTCCTTCAGTAATGTCTTCATTAAGCATTAAATCACAAGTATTTATTAAACTACCAGTGTTAGTGGCACACAAACACATACTGTTATTCCTGGGTAGAATTGATTTTATTTTCTCTTCCAGCTGTCCAGGGAGAGTAGGTCCTTGTCTAATTTCTTTAGACAAAAGCATCTCTGGAGTGAAGAAGGGCTATATAATGGGTTTTCCAAGCTTAGAAGAAACATTGCATTTTTTTCGTTTTGAGTCAGTATACATGGAGTGATATTCTAAATCACGTGTCATAGTCCTGGGACTTTCTTTAATATTCTATGAACTGTAATTCAGTTTAAATAGTAAAAGAGAGCAATTGGGAAAACACAGTAGACAAAACCTATGCTGAAGCTTTATATCCAAATTATGTTTCTGAGATTACCCTGAGCTCATTTTCCCCTTCGTTATGGCCTTAAGCTGGTGTCACTGATAGTTGAATTTTACCTTTTTTCCTGAGTGTCATAATTTTAGCTTTCTCTTTACTTCTAAATATCTTCTTCATGTACTGAATTTTTATTTTCTTTATAATAAAAAAACCAAGGCTTTTCTCTATATCACATTTGTATATGGGCTGCAAATTAAATTTCACATGGTGTTTCATGGGCCATTATTGCTAGAATGAACCAAAGAGATCCCAACTTGGCATTCAATTTAAAGTTCGTAAAGTGTTTGAAATACTATATTAAAATTGTAGGTTTCATTGGATACTGCACGATGCAGAGACATAGAGAAGCATTAAAGTGTTTAGATTCTGTTTATTAATAGACATGCACCATTCTTAATGTTATCATATCTTTCATGTTAATCTAAAGTATTGGATTTCAGCCTTAACTGCACCTTGGGCAACTTTTAAAATATGTTAATACCTGGCTGCATTACCCGAGAATATGATATAATTGGTTTTGGAAGGGATATTGTTGTTTGTGTTGATAATTTTCAAAGCTTTCTAAGTAAATAAAATAGAAAACCCAGGTTTTATCTGCCTATACCTCTAACAGTAGACAAGTCAAAAAAAATCTTTGAAAACAATTGAAAAAGTAAGTTTCTGCTTCCCTGGGCATTCTTTTTTATTTTTTTCTTGAATATTTAATTTTGTGTGTGTGTGTGTGTGTGTGTGTGTGTGTGTGTGCCAATATGTTCTTTCTTTTTTAAATTAACTTATTTAATGTTGACATTTTTGCTGACTTTCCCCATTCTTCTTCCACCTCACCCCCCCTTGCCCATCTCCATTTACTCCTACCTTCCCCTCCCTTGGCCTTCACCACATTGTTATCTGTGTCCATTGGATGTGCATATATGTTTTTCAGCTTCTTTATCCACTCACACCTACCCCCTCCCCTCTAGCTCTCACTAGTCTGTTCCATGTGTCTGTCTATGCTTCTGGTTCCATTTTGTTCGTCAGTTTATTTTGTTCATTAGACCACTTATTTATGAGATCATATGGTATTTGTCTTTATCTGAAAGGCTTATCTTACTTAGCATAATACACATTCTTTATCAAGTTTCTCATTATTTGGGAGTGTTAATCAGGTAAAAATCATTTGCACTGGTTTTTCTGCTTCTTTTTTTCTGAGTTGCCTGCTTAGTTTAAGCTCACATTATGCCAGTGTGTATATCTGTGAAGGCTTTATTTTTGGTCTGCTTTGCACGGCACCACAACTTCTTGCTTATTTACTTTAGATCCTTATAAGAGCAGAGGGTAAAAAGTATTTTACCTCCAGGCAATCTTTTGATGGTGATATGATTACCATGCAACTAAAATTCACTGCATAAGCACTCATTAGTTATACCACTGTTTCGCTTTCAAATATAAACTTAAATCTCCAAATAGTGATTTCCAAGCACATTTTGGCTTCGGGCTTCAGGATGAATCACTGTGCCTGGAGCAAATTCTTTGTCAAGGAAGAAGCAGAGCATTCAAGAGGCAACCAGGAATCATGGGAGAACTCTCTGGCCCCATGTCTCCTCTTGGAGAAGTAGAACGTCATCTAACAAAACTCCTAGGAACTGAGATAAGTTATAGGGCAGGGTCATGGATCTCTCTCTCTCTCTCTCTCTCTTTCTCTCCACCCCCACCCCCATTCTCTCTCTCTCTCTTCCCTCCCTCCCTCCCTCCCTTCCTTTCTTCTTTCCTTTCTGGAATATGAACAGAATCAGTATCAATTAGACTGCATTTCAAAATATATTGGTGTAATTAATTGTAAAATTTTTCTTCAAAATAAATACAGCTAAATACTAATCCTGATTTAATCCATGAGAAAAATACTTTAAAAAATATTGATGTGTGGCTCCTGCCCAGACACTCTGACTTAATGGCTCTCAAGTTCAGCCTGGAATTGGGATTTTTAAAAGCAACCCAGGTAATCCTCAAATATATTAAAATTTGGGTACCACTAATTTAAATCTTATCCATACCCATTGAATCAGAATCTCTAGGTGGGTGTGGAATCTTATAGTTTTTATTTTAATAAATCAGGTGATACTTCATATGCTAAAGTTTGATAACCACTGGTTTGGACTCTATCATTACATTATTTTGCCCTTGCTTCCATGATTTGTGTTTTAGGTATAAATATGTATGGCACTGTTTTGTTTTGTTTTTTTCTTATTTAACCACTATCTGTGTTTATTCAGTATGTGTAAGTTCAAGCATATACTAGGCATTCTTATTTCCAATGACTTCTTCATTTGGATTAAGGCAAAGTGAAAGAACAGAAGTGTTGTAATTTTCCATGTGCTACTAAGTAGTTTGGCAGTGTTTAATTAATTACCAACATATAGGAGTAAGCTTCTTAAACTCTCTCTTAGAAATTCAAGTTAACGCCCGAAGTCTAAAGCCTAACAATTACTCTCTAGCTATATTTTTCCATTGAGCTTTCTTCATACATGAATTGGTAGTTTTTAATACCTGCCTCTTAGGGCTGTGATTTGGATAAGGCAATAATACTCGCTAGTACTCTGTAATTTGTAAAGTGCTACACAAATTTTAGATACCGCTGTTGATATTTTTGCAAAATAAAGGTCTTTCATGTGTAAAGTTATTTCCATTTTAAAAATGTGTGATATTTTACTGAATATTTCCAACATACCATTTTTTAAAAAATATTTTTTATTAATTTCCGAGAGGAAGGGAGAGGGAGAGAGAGATAGAAACATCAATGATGAGAGGGAATCATTCTTTGGCTGCCTCCTGCACGCCCCCTACTTCATTCACCTCACCAAGTATTTTTATTCATTTATATTTTATGTATTTATATAGTTATTATGTGCCACACACTGTTGTTTGTGTTGAACATACAATAGTGACAAAAATAGGCATACATTACTGTTCATATGACCCTGAGGTGCTGTTGTAGAGCGGTATGTGTACATAAAGGGAGGGAGACAGACACCAAATCAAAAGACCATTTGAACTGAACTAGTAAAGTTTCTCACCAAGGCAGCCAGTTTATGACATGCTGGTAGTATGTCATACATTTATTTTACTCCTTTCATAGACTTTGTCTAATTCTATCCTATTCTTACAAGCTTGGAAAATGTTATTATGTTCCTGTGTAGTCATATTTGGTTTGGTAATGCTTTATGATTCTCTTGGAGTCAAAAAGTTTGTTGTCTAAATTGACCTGGCTGAGTTAATTTAGAAGTAGTTTCTTTAACATTGAGGATTTTGAAAAAAGACAAAATAATCTCTTTCTTTCTCTCTCTCTCTCTCTCTCTCTCTCTCTCTCTCACACACACACACACACACACACACACACACACACACACACACACACACACACACACACAGCTAGGAAAGCTGAATAGATGCAACACTATTAATTTATCTTCCGAAATGTTTCTTGACAATCCCTATGCATCAATCTAAAAGGCAAATTGAAGCTTTCTTATTCTGAAACAATAAGAAAGGCTGAATATATAGATTTATCATAAATGACTTAAAGTGAAATTCTTTGTCACAATTAACAAAAAATGTTTGCTTGCTCCCAAATATATATATGCCATTATAGTTAAACTTTCATTCTCCCTGTGGGACCAGCAACTGATGTTTTCTGTGTAGTCCATGTGTGCCTTATAAATATGAGTACTATTTACAGGAATGTTACACATGTATTTTGGCTTGATCAAGATTAGCAAGAAAATTGTGGTACCAGGACACCTTAACCAGTATATTTAGATCCCTAGCACATTCCTTATTCTAATGTATTCTTATACTTTACTTGTGGCTTGTCACCATTGACATCTAGGTTTTGAGGGACTAGCTGCCTCCTATAATACATTTCCAGTCCTTTTTTTGTCCTGAATTGTCTGTAATGGGATGAATGGATTACATTGCACATGGCTGTTCTGTTGAGAATGGATATTCAAAAGTATTCAGTTTTTCTCCCACATCTTCCTCAGTATTCTTATTTTAGTTTGAAAATAACACATACTACCTACTTTTTAGTACATTTATGTGTATGTTTGGAAAAACCTTTTGACTTCATTTAATGAATCAATGAAAGGCCTGTATTGGTTTTTTCAGGTAGTGCCTACTTATAGTCATAAATTTCCACATATTTGCCAGCTCTTTACTAATTGTTTGATTTGGAATGTCTCATTTTGTTCAAAAAATGAGACATCCTTAAGGTACCACATTCCCAAATGTTTAGATTATAATAGTGCTTTGATGCAAATGTGGAAGTACCCAGAGATCAACACTATGATGTGATAACAGGCCATTGCTCACTAGAATGAGTAAATTTGTAAAATAAAAAAAAAAATGTATACCAAATAAAAATGTGCTACCTACAGGTCAAAATTTGCTAGGAATACTTGAACATTTCAGTTCCAGTTCTGCTATTTTCTATCTTTCAACCTGTGTTGTCATACTCTCACTTAGAGGTAATTGTTTGATCACTAGCAGAATCTATTATTGGTTTGATAAGTAAATTAGCTATGGTTTGAATATATATGAATTAGGACTGTGATCTTGTTTGGGAGAATATTCCATTAAATATCTTGGATGTATATCAAGATATAACTAAGTGCATTCATCATCTTAGGAGGTTTGCTGACTTCTGCATTCAGCATAAGTTTAGTTACCCCAGGTCTACAATTAACTAACAATACACAACAGGGTTTGAATTATAATGGCAGCTGGCAAGATGCTGAATTGTAATTAAAACAGTGGTAATGGTGAATTCCTTACAGATTTAAACAGTGTGCAGACTAGCCAACATAAAACAAATAGTCTGTGGTTTCCTCTACTGATATATATGTGTATAAATGCATGTATTACATATTATTATTTAGTATGTTTAGTCATATGCCACATAACACTTTGGTCCATCATAATATGGTGGTTGTCCCATAAGATTATAATGGAGCTGAAAAATTTCTATCACCAAGTGACATTAGAATGTCATTGGAATGTTACATGATCTTGGTGAACAAACCTATTGTGCTGCCAATCATATAAAGCTATAGCACATACAATTAGTGATAGGCTGTAACATCTAAGTTTGTGTAAGTACATTCTCTGATGTTCAAAAAATGAAATTGCCTAACAGTGCATTCCTCAGAACATAGCCCTATTGTTAAGTAGCACGATATAGATGTACTAGTATATATAGATACATATGTAGCAATATTTCTGTACAGTTCTTTTATTTTTATTTTTTAATATTTTTAATTAAAACTTTATTGTTCAGATTATTACAGTTGTTCCTCTTTTTTTCCCCCATAGCTCCCCTCCACCCGGTTCCCACCCCACCTTCTGCCCTTACCCTCCCCGCCCCCACTGTCCTCATCCATAGGTGT
>NW_005354010.1:2740554-2744260 GCF_000412655.1 Myotis brandtii
TTTGGAGGTGCCCAGATGAGGCCCAGCTGTGAAGCAATGCAAGCTGCTGTGGGGCCTTGGGCCTTCTTTTGGATGTTCTGGGTCTCTCTGACCCAGCTGCAGTTTGTTAGGAAATTTTAAATTGCAAAGGGCCAGGTCATTCATATGCAAAAGCCTCTGTGCACAGCTTGGGTGGGGCGGGGTCTCAGGTAATCAACAGGGCGGAGCAAACAGCTATGGCTGATTCTCAGTCCTGCCTTAAGAGGCCCCGGGTCTCAGGGTCCCGAGGTAATCGCTGCAAGCACTTCTGAGAGAAAGCCGCCCTCGAGTTCCACCCGCTGCCAGACAGTCCAGTTTCTCCCCGTATGAGTCTGGATCCTGAGAGACTCGCCCGGAACTGGAGTTCAGAGCAGTCAGGAGCTTGTGACTCCCTCCTAATTGAAAAAGTCAACCCCATCCTCAGTTGCCAGCCCTTTCCGCGCACCTCCGTACCTCTGCACTTTACTTTCGCACCTCCTCTGAGTCTCAGTGTGCTTTTCTCTTTCCTTCTAGTTGTAGAATTTCCACTCAGCCAGCCTTCCTGTGCTTCTGGATGATGTCCGTTTTGTCTTTTAGTTGTATTTTTGAAGTGGTTGTGCGAGGCAGCAATTTCAGGTGTTTACCTATGCCGCCATTTTGGTTTCTCCAATTTTTAAATATTTTTTTTATTGATTTCAGAGAGGAAGGGAGAGGGAGAGATAGAAGCATCAATGATGAGAATCATTGATCAGCTGCCTCCTGCATGCCCTCTACTGGGGATTGAGCCCACAACCCAGGCATGTGCCCTAGACTGGAATCCAATTCAGGACCCTTCAGTCCACAGGCTCATGCTCTATCCACTGAGCCAAACCAGCCAGGGTTATATACAGTTCTTTTAAAAATGCAAGCATCTCACATCTTTGAACAACTTGCCAGAGACTGTCTTCCAGTCCTCTAGTTATAAATTAAGAAAACTATAGACCATACATTTTTTTTCTGAAGAATAAGAACCCTACTATTTCCTCATCTCTGTATCCCCACGCAGTGAATTGTTTGTGACTGTAGTAACCATTCAATCAGTACATTTGATAATGTTTATTAAATGGGAATCTGGCTTTTTTCCCCCTCACATGTTAAAAGGAAAGTATATATAAAAGAGCAGTGGACTTGCTAAATATATGTCTTTTTATAGGCATTTGTCACAAAAATACTTCCATTCTGAAAAGTATTTTTATATAAAAATAGTTTGGAATCATTGCTGTATTTATTCTTTAGAAACAAGTCAGTTTTTGGTTTCATGCCTATTTGGGAAGGTGTAAGGAAAGGGTCTGTGCACTGTGTGGAAGGATTCTACCTCCTACCCAAACTGGCTTTGACCCCGCTGTCCTGATTGAGAGCAGGGAAAACTACCTCTGCTTTGTGTGACTAGGCTAGACTCCTACTCGTAGGACAGAACCACAGCTTTCCTGTCTGAGGTCCTATTCTGGTAGTGGTACCAATGAGATTAGGCCAAGTAATAATTCATTTACTTACACAGAAGTGACCAAAATTTGTGAGAAAACAATAGGGGAACAGTGACATTGAGAAATTCTTTATAAGATTATAGGACAACTTTTATGAATAACTTCAATATTTTTTCTTTATATTAATTTTTGTGACATAAACTTATCCCACACCACTCCTACAACATCACCTCAGGCACTATTGTGGCTCCATATCTTACTGTATATTTTAAAGTGCGTGCACTTTTCTCTCCATAATGTCATTATCATGGAGCAGTGATCTCATTTCCAGGGCCCACAATAGAAGGGGAGGTGGTATAATTTCAGTGTCAGCTACCATCCAAGTCTGCTTGCTTTTACTCTACTCTGTTCTTCAGTTCTCTTAATTTTTGTGGTTAAAAAATGCCAACAATTTTGTAGCTCATCATGCTTTCTCCTCTTGTTTTGTTTCTTCCAACACGAAGTCTAGCTGGTCTGAAAAATTTCTTCAGAAATGACTAACTCAACCCTTTAATTCCTAGATTTAGTGACTTCCCTTCCCTGTAAACATCTAAATTTGCCATCTGATCAATACTGCCTGTAGTAGTTTCCTGTGCCTGCTGTAACAAATGACCACAAACCTGTGGGCTGAAAACAGCAGACATTTATTTCTCACAGTTCTGGAGGCCAGAAGTGTGACATAAACTTCAGTGAGCCAAAATCAAGGTATTCGCAGGGCCATGGTCCTCCCGGAGGGTCTAGAGAGGAATCCGTTGTTCCTTGCTTCCTCTGATTTTGTGTAGTTGCCTGCATCCCTGAGCTCACATCATTGCAGTTTGTGCCTCCATGGTGACATTGCCCCCTCCTCTCCTGAGTGTCCTGTCTCCTCCGTCTCTCTTCTACAGGAGGTGTGTGATGGAACTCAGGTCTTACCCAGATGATACAGGATAATCAATCTCTCCATGTCAAGGTCCTTAACTTAATCACATCTGCAAAGTCCCCTTTTCCTTATAAAGTGACATAGGTCTAGAACTAATTTTACACAGATTCCACCAGAGTTGCTATCTCTGTGCTCCCTGAAACCTGCATTTTAAAGGTGTCTCCCCCCACCCCGAATTTATAGTAAGCAGCCTGGTTGCACACTAGCTAGTTCTTTTTCCAACTTACTTTATTTGTGCTTCCTGTAAAAACTTTTGGGTGGGAATTATATTATTTCTTGATTCTGCTTTTTTTTAACTCTGAATGTCAGTACTCGCCTGCAGTTAGATCTATGTCTCAGTAATAAACAGCAAAGGCTTGAATTTGGAAGCACCAGGGACATAGCATTGCAGACCTGAAAGGGCAGAGACCACAAATGAGTTTCAGTGACTTTGACTTAGTTTGACATCAGGAGTTTGTATTGCCCAGTGTAACACTAGTAAGTTTCAAATGAGAAGACAGGAAAAGGATGGGAGAACTAGGGGTAGCTCCCCATTCTTGCCTTTCTCTTGCTGAGCGTGGGTATAAAAATAAATGCAACAAAAGCAAATCAGTAGATTTCTTTAAACTGCCTTCCTCCTGTTTTAAAGTCAGAGATATTTTTAGCTCAACCCAGCAAGCATAATTGAAATAAAATTAGAGCATGTAAGGAGTTGAACTAATCCATGCATGGATTAAACCCATCCATTTGGGATAGCATGGTTATTATGGATCTAATCTAAAAGTCAGCGTTGGCCATGTGGTTGTGTAGAACTCGGTGTGCTGTGCTGCATCCTAAGAATTCCAGTTGTCCTTTCAGTCCTCAGTGTGGAAACTTCATGATAACATTGATTACCAGGTGAACATAGAAGCAGTTATTATGAGGCATGCTTTCTCTTATCTCCTTCCCCAAAATAGTCTATTTTATTGTTAGAGTCTTTGAAACAGCTCAGGGAATTGTTCAGCAGTTAATGAGTGACATATAGTGGCAGAAACAGCTATGAGGGATGAATATGTTAATTTTAAATGGCTTGGAGGATCCATTGAGGATATTCCATTCTCAATGAGCAGCTTTCAATTCATTCTTAAGAAAATGGTTTACTATACTGAGCTTGAATCAGCTTTTGGCATTCTGGACACAGTGAGGTTTGCAAATTGACTTGTAGCAGGCAATGCAACTACTGCTTTAAAACAATCAATAATCACCTCATCATGGCCTTTAGCCCTTTCAAAATATTCATAATAAAAGGTATATATGTGTATAGGTAGCA
>NW_005354010.1:2744570-2757871 GCF_000412655.1 Myotis brandtii
ATATATGTTTGTTTTTGTATATATAGTATGCAGTGTATAAATAATATATATACTATATATAGGCTGTATTGTATAGTATGTTTTTTGTAATATATGATTACATGAATGATATACTTGCCGATTTCATAATAATTCAGACATGACACTGAAATCTTTATCTTGACATTCATAAAGTTAGCATAACACAATACTACATTCCTTTTTTTTAGTAATTATCAAAATTCGCAGGTGATTTGCCTAAATTCACCTGTAATTATTCAGGTTAATAACTCTAAGTAATCGAAAGTATCTTATAATAGTGAAGATCTATAGTGTCTTCATTCTGTTAGTGAAGCTAAAGTGAAACATTGTATCTTTGTTTTATTTCAATTAAGTGAGCAATAATTATTAATTTCATGATTTTGGCTACCATGAATGATTTTAAACTCATAAACAATCTGGTTAACAAAAATCCTAGATTAAAATCTACTCTTTTCATTATCCAACAATTTTTTATAAATAAATCACACCAAAAATGTTCAAATATTTTTAAAAATGGATGAACCTTGAAAAAATTATGTTATGTGAAAGAAGCCAGTCACAAAAGACACATGATTCCATTCACATGAAAACAGAAAGCAGATTAGCAGTTGCTTAGGACTGGGGTGAGAGGATGTGAAAATGTGATGGTAACTAGTGTAGGATTTCTTTTTAGGTGATACAAACACTCTTAAAATTAACTGTGGCAATGGTTGTACATGGCTCTAAATAGATTAAAAACCCTTGAATTCTAAATGGGTGAATTGTATGGCATGTGAATTAGACCTCAGTAAGTTGCTAAAAAAAATCATTTTGCTGTTTGGTCAATGCAGTTTCAATTAACCTTTGGATAATACCTCTCATACATGGGATAATATAATGTCCTACAGAGCCTGAAAGTCATTGAATGTTAGCCAAGTTTGAAGAAAAGAGTTAAATAAGAAAAGGGGGCGGAATTGTGAGAATAAACAAGTAATCTTTTCTGTCAAAGAAGGGAGTTTAGGCAAATGCCATTTTGGTCTGCGTGATTTGCAGCCCCCTTGAGGGCTGCCATTTTAAAATGACAAAACGCAACCCCTCCCTTTTTCCTTCAAATTATCCAATTGTGCAAGAATGTGAGCCTAAGCTCTGACCAATCAAAAGTGAGGGACAGATGATGTGCATCAGGCATAAAACCCCGAGAGGTCTACCCGCACAGTGTGCGTACTGTTAGACCGTGCCTGTGCACCCTCCTGCAGGAGTAAAGGTATTTGCCTTGCTTAAAAAAAAAATCAATAAAACAAAAAAACAGATACACAATTGAAAATAACATAAAAAGCTGATCAGACATTAATTTGTAGTAAAAATAAAAGATCTCTGCACATGAAGAATAAAAGAGAACATGCGTCATTTGATAAAATGTCTCTACAGCAAAACCTATAGTTAACACTGCATTCAATAAAGAAGCATTCAATACTTTGCACTGAGATTGGGAAAAGGTTGGGTAATACTGCTTTTATTCTTTCTTATCATAACACTGTAGTTGATCTATGATGTATCTTCACAAAAATTCTAAAAATCCATTATTGTGATAGTTTGGGAGTGAATGGGACAACAATACTAGAAAAATGCAGATTTCTGAATCATAGTGCCACAATTAAAGTTATGAAGATAATTGGCAATGCAGTTATTACTTAAAATAGTCCATTTCACTTTCTTATTTTAAGTACCAGAATTATACCATATTATTTCTCTCCTATCTATCAGCAATGTAGGTAAACTTTTAAATTATTGATAGGTTGAATATAATGATAGGAAAATAGTTATTTCTTTAGTAAAACATGGATTTCTCTCTTCTTCATCCTGAGTCCTTGGACACAATTTTGATGCAAGCCTTCCCCTTTCTACACATGGCTATCATAATAGAACTGTGGGCTAAGTCATGCCACCCTTCTGGGTCTCTCAGATGAGTCTACTTTATTTCTTAATAGAAAAATAACTGCCTACAAAGGAAGGATCTTGAATGTCTGTCTGTCTCCCCCCTCTCCCTGCATTTTCATGTTGCTCTTCTCTAAATAATTTGATTTGCCACCAATCAATATAACACCTCAATTAATGTAAGAACTCTATGGTACTAGGTGAACTCCTAAACTCTCTGAGCTTTGGTTTTTTCTCTCAATTTAGAATGAATATTCACTACTTTATAAGCTTTATATTATGAGGAATAAATGCATATGGAGTACTTGGCATAAGTTAAGTGCTCAACAAATGGCTATCACTTTTTGTTATTTTTAAAAATAGTTAACTGCTCAAGACTAGCTGGGGGTGAGGGTAAGCCTCACATAAAGGGAGATGAAGAAATTGATAGAAGAAATGATGCTTGACTTGGAGTGATGGATGGATAATGCCTAGACAAGCTGAAGTTGGGAACTATAGGTAGATTGGAAATCCTATTAATAAAAACAAATCAGGTAGGCTTACATTTGAAAAGTGTGTGTTTTGCTTCCTTTGGTAAAATAGATTTTTGTTCATCATAAATTGATTAACTTGTGTTATTTTCTGAAAGATTATAAGCTATTCTAAAATGGTTAGAAATATAATTTATTGGGAAATACTATTGATGGATTGCAAGTCTGCCTAAGATACCTATTAAGTATTCATAAAATTCTCTAAAACATCCAAACACTTAAGAGTATATTTGTAATACTCAAAAGCAGCCAAAAGGATTTTAAATTAATGTTACAATTATGGCAGGGATTCCCCATTAGTTTCATTTTGTTTGCGTGCGCAGGCATGCGCGCACACATACACACACACACACACACACATCTTTTTCAATGGCCTGCCAAAAGCAGCCAAGAGGATTTTAAATTAATGTTACAATTGTGGCAGGGATTCCCCATTAGTTTCACACACACACACACACACACACACACACACACACACACACACATCTTTTTCAATGGCCTTTCACCATTATAAGAAAGCAGTAGGATTAACTGAAGCTAGGAAGGAGTATATGACCCAAAATATCCAGTATAGTAAAAGGAGGACCCTGCTTTGGCAAACATCCAAGCTCAAGTTCTTTGGAAAAGCAAAACTGACAAAAAAATGAATCATTTGGTTGGGAATGATTTATTTATCAGAATTGCTAAGTTTGGGTTTGGTCCAGGAATATTACCATCTAAAGATGTTTTTAAGTACCAATGGCATATTTCACAGATCTAGTGAAAATATTCCAAAAATTTATATGGAACCAAAGAGGACCCCGAATAGCCTCAGAAATCTTAAGAAAGAAGAATAAATTTGGAGGTATTACACTACCTGATAGCAAACTACACAAGGCCATTGTAATCAAAACAGCCTAGTGCTGTCATAAGAGCAGGCATATAGATCAATGGAAAAGAATAGAGAACCCAGAAATCAACCCACACCTTTATGGTCAATTAATATTTGACAAAAGAGGCAAGAGCATAGAGTGGAGTAAAGACAGTCTCTTATAAAAGTGTATAGAAGTCCCAAATAAGTAAGGAGTGTTTAAATGTTAGAGACTACTTTGTATTAAGGTTTATTTAGTTTGTTTTTCTTTATTTTTATGTTTCAGGCACCTCAATGCTTTTTTAGTTGGTTAATTAATTAATTAGAATAATAATCCTATCTAATAATAGACAAACATGGTAATTGACTGTACCTTCTCTACGCCTCCCATTGGCTAATCAACGTGATATGCAAATTAACCCAATCAAGGTGGCGGCCGGCAGCCATGCAACTGAAGCGAGCAGGAGGCTTGCTTTCTCCAGTGATGGAAGAAGCCAAGGTTCCCCGCCTGCCGCGGCCCGGCTCTGCGCGGCCCGGCTCTGTGCGGCCCGGCTCTGAGCTCCAAAAGCAACAAAGTTTCAATTATAGAAGCTAAACAAACCCCAGATACCTGCTTTAAGCAGGCTGTGGCCACAGAGCTGGAGCTGGCTCTTAGCTCCAGTGACAGCAACAGTGTTTCGATTATAGAAGGTAAATAAATCCCAGAATAAAAAAGAAAGAAAAAAAGGAGAGGCTGGGAGCATCAATCGCTGGCCAGCCTAAAAATGGCCCTCAGCCCCTCACCCACGCTGGCCAGGCACCCAAACGGGACCCCCACCCTGATCTGGGACACCCTTCAGGGCAAACCAGCTGGCCCCCACCCATGCACCAGGCCTCTATTCTATATAGTAAAAGGGTAATATGCAAACTGACCCTAACAGCAGAAAGACTATTCATTCATTCAATAAAGCACCTATTGTATGTCCTCAAGATTTTGGTAAATGAGAAGTATAAAATGGTGAATAGAGCCCAGCCTGTGTGGCTCAGTGGCCAAGCACTGACTCATGAACCAAGAAGTTCACTGGTTGATTCTCGGGGCACATGCCTGGGCTTTGGGCTCGATCCCCAATAGGGGGCGTGCAGGAGGCAGTCGATCAATGATGTTTCTCATCGAAGTTTCTATCTATATATTCCTCTCCCTTCCTCTCTCTAAAATGGTGAACAGACATAGCCTTCTGCTTCTGTGAAGCCTGTAAATTAAAATTAAAAACTGAGAAGATATAAAGAGAAAACAATGAGTAAAAATACATAGCTAACTTTACTTGTTCTTTCTTATAATTTTTCACAATTTTGAACACAAGCCATATAATAACTATACAGTATTTGTATGGAATGGAATTAATTTTTCAAAAGGTTCATAAAAATTAGTCGTTATGCACTATAAAATGCCCTGGATAATATATTCACTTAGCTAAAAATTCAAAGGTTCAAAAAGGTGCAGTAAAGTTTCCTTTTCACCACTGTCCCTTACACATCCAGGTCACCAGCATAGTGTTATCAGTTTATAAATATACTAGAGGCCCGGTGCATGAAATTGGTGCACTGTGTGTGTGTGTGTGTGTGTGTGTGTGTGTGTGTCCCTCAGCCTGGCCTGCGCCATCTCACAGTCCAGGACCCCTCACTCCTTACCACCCGCCTGCTCGCTGCTCCTTATCGCTCAGCTCACTGCTCCTTAGCATGGCTGTGGAGGCGAGAGAGGCTCCCGCCCCTGCCCCTGTGCTCACCAGCTGGGAGCCTGGCTTCTGGCTGAGTGGCGTTCCCCTTGTGGGAGCGTACTGACCACCAGGTGGCAATTCCTGCGTTGAGTGTCTGCCCCCTGGTGGTCAATGCGCATCATAGTGACTGGTCGTTCTGGTCATTCCGCCGTAATCGTCACTTAGGCTTTTATTATAGAGATTAGTGGCCCAGTGCACGAAATTCATGCACGGGGGAGGGGGTGTGCCCCTCAGCCCGGTCTTCACCCTCTCCAATCTGGGACCCCTCTCGTTCCCCTTGTGGGAGCATACTGACCACCAGGTGGCAACTC
The DNA here is from genome assembly GCF_000412655.1 of Myotis brandtii. Lineage (NCBI taxonomy): Eukaryota > Metazoa > Chordata > Mammalia > Chiroptera > Vespertilionidae > Myotis > Myotis brandtii. Next base: position 2,749,951 of record NW_005354010.1, read on the forward strand.
CTGCGTTGAGTGTCTGCCCCCTGGTGGTCAATGCGCATCATAGTGACTGGTCGTTCTGGTCATTCCGTCGTAATCGTCGCTTAGGCTTTTATTATAGAGATTAGTGGTCCGGTGCACAAAATTCATGCACGGGGGGCGGGGGTGTGTGTCCCTCAGCCTGGTCTGCACTCTCTCCAATCTGGGACCCCTCAATGGATGTCTGATGTCTGACTGCCAGTTTAGGCCCAATCCCTGGATGGGCCTAAACCGGCAGTTGGACATCCCTCTCACAATCCGGGACTGCTGGCTCCTAACCACTCACCTGCCTGCCTGCCTGATTGCCCCTAACTGCTTCTGCCTGCCAGCCTGATCCTCCCTATCTGCTTCCCTGCCAGCCTTATTGACACCTAACTGCTCCCTTGCTGGCCTGATCGCCCCCAAGACTTTTATTAGTATAGATAATACATTCAAATGTATAGATGTATCAGGCTGGCAGGGAAGGCCTATTGTGCAAGAGTAGGCCTTCCTTCCCCCAGCTGCCAACATCGGCTTCCCTCTGGCACTCGGGAGGGGCTCCCCTCACAGCCCTGGCTTCGTCCGGAAGGACATCCAGTCTCATTAGCATATTATGCTTTTAATCCCCCAGCTGCCAACACCGGCTTCCCTCTGGCACCAGGAAGGGGGCTCCCCTCGCAGCCCTGGCTTCGTCCGGAAGGATGTCCGGTCTAATTGGCATATTATGCTTTTATTATTATAGATATATAAAATCTCAGGGCATTTGCTTAAAATTTCTTGAAGCAAACAATAGAAATCAATTGCAAAGTTCTGAGAATCCCAGAACGTCCCAACTCTGATGGCATTACATTGCTAGGTCAAAGTCCTTGACCTGCCCAAACTGCAGTTTTCATTCTGCATTACCTGTAATCCTTCCTCACCTTTGCTTGTTTCAGAATGGCAGCTTGCCGATAATTGTCAAGGTCTCCTAGAAAGAGCCTAGACTGGAGCGGCATCCACTTTCCTTTGAAGATTCACACATACCATTTTGTCTCATTTCCAGATTCTTCTTTCACCATCTAGTATTATTGGGATGTTCGTCCACTGCCACATGCCCAGCTTTCAGAGATGAACAGAAGCTTTCCACCCAGACAATTGTGGATTCAGACCCTGAGTCTACCTCTCCTTATCTGGAAAATAAAGTTTAAAAAAAGCACACATCTATTTTATAACGTTCTAATGATAGGGATAGTGTCTAATGTGTGAATAATGCTAAAAGGTGACGGATCAGTACAATAGCAAAGAGCTTATCCTTTTGGGGCAAGTGTGGTTTTCAGGGAGTCGGGCCCTTTAAGGGGGCATCACCCTAGTTTCCTATGTGAATTGTCCCACCTGTCCTGGGGCAGGAGGCGGCGGCCCTCTAACCAGGAACTGAAGGCCCTGTGCTGCCGGCGCCACCAATCTGTGTTCCGGAAGGAGTGAGCCTGTGGCGCGTGAGTGAGTGAGTGAAAGCAGCGCTGCCCGCAGGAGGCAGGCGCAGCTGAAGCCTGCTGTTCCCCACCTCTCTCTCCTTGGAATTCCTCCAAAGGAGGCAGGCGAGCTGCGTGTGGCCGCGCTGCTCCTCTTTGTGCATCCTTCCCCAAATAGGGGCTCTCCATTCCACAATGCCCACGCCCCTACGTGGGCTGGGCACTCCATCCGCACACAGAGCCCCACTGTGGCGCCCAGACTGGATGTAGCATCCCCATCCCGCTCCCGTCCTTGCCCGTTGCCTCCGAGGCCGGGGCAGAACGCCATGGTGACGAAGCAAGCATTCTGCCAGGCCGTTCATGCTGCCCGCTCTCATCGGCCCCCCTCCCCCAGGACTGGAGGACTCCGGCGGGGCTGAGGGGATTGGGCGCCACCATCTTTTTGACAGAGTGATGGTTAATTTGCATATTACCCTTTTATTAGATAGGATGAGAGGAAGAGGCAAGTGAGATGTGGTCTTGATCATGTTTTGTTTTAAAGAAGATAAAATTATTTTACATAGTTAAAAAATCTGTCCATTTAGTCAAAATTGGTAAAGAAGTTGAATTTAGCAAAGTAACAATTACAATAGAGAAATTTTCCTCATGTTAACAGTGTATATCTTTATCTTATAGGAATAAGGATGATTTTAAAATATGCTTCCTATGTATGAATATGTATGATTTTTATTTTATGATAAAAATAAATATTATAAATTACATGTTGGATTTCCATTTTAACCTAGAGCTCTGTAATCAGACATCTATATAATAGAATGTCATTTATGCATAAGGGTATAAGAAGGTTAATGAAGTACAAAACAACATATTTTTCTTTATTTCAAATATGCAAAAATCATGCTGAGATTGACTAAAATTTTTCCAGTAAAACTACTGTTTATGCTCTGTAAAATTTTTTTTAGATCTCTGTAGCTATAGGAGTTTTTACATAATTTTGTTTTAATAAATTATTTAGATCAAGATGGTGACCCAGGTTATTATATTTTAGGGAATAAATTGAAATTATGTTATTTATTAGTCAATTATATCATTTCACTTTTAGGTAAATTTTTAATCCCTCTCTTTTACCACACCAGGCAGGGGAGAGAGAACAAGATGTTCCAAAAGTGGAGGAAGGTAAATGTTAAATAAAACTTTTAAACTTTGAATCTCTTTTTAGATTTCAGGCAAGCCAACTTTTTTATAACCTTCACAGTAATGCCAGAATAATCAGTGTTTGAATTTGCCTGTGTTAAATTTGAAAAAAATTGTTCTTGTCTGTAGCCTAGAAAGCTCATCCCTTTTCTTGCTAATAACCCACCTGTCAGCTCTCTACTCCTTAGTCATCCTTGACTTTTGCACACTCAGGCATGTGGAACCTTCCCATCCCACATCTCACACTTAGTTCCTTACTCAAAATATGCCTAGGAGAAATATACACCAAAGGGTCTTACCCCAATCACTACATCACCTCTCACTCCAGCTGCAACTGGGTAGTGTCTTGGGTAAGTTGACCAGCAGACAAACATTTTCCTTTTAAATCAATGTGATGTCTCTTACTTGGCCTCATTTATCTGCTTTTGCCAATGTGTCTCCAATCTGTTCTTCTCTTGTCTCTAGTGCTCCTTAAATTATAAGGTTAAGGGCTGCCTCAAGCACCTTGAGTCACATCCCTAGTAGCTGCAGCATCATGATAGAATCCCAGATGAACATCCATGAGCTGATGGAGGTGCTATGTAATTACCCTCTGGAAATGCCATATTGTGTAGTCAGCGAGCACTCTTTGAAGACCTAAGACTTCTATACTCTTAGTAAACCCGCCTTTGATCTTAAAATTACCTTCTGAGTGCTTTTCCTCTGTTGCCTTTCACAAAAATGTCATTTGTTTCTCGGATTTAAAATTCAGTCCACCCTTTTACCTCCCCACACCAATCCAATTACTGGACATTCACACAGACATGGTTGCTTAAGGTAGGGTCATACTTTTTCCTTCTTTCCACCAGTTCAAAGATCAGTATACAGATCTGGTAACAAAGTCTATCTTTCTCTAACCCTATTGCAGTTACACAACAACTCCATTCCTTCCTCTACTTGACAGTATGGGGTTCTCTCTTCATATGAGGAGATACTCACTTCATTGGTACAAACTGTTGTTTGCTATTGTATGAATAACTGTCAGAGAGACTATAAGTTTATTTGTATACTTTACTTTGTTTTTATTTTCATATTACTTGTAAATTGGATTTTGATTGATAGTTATCAAAACCATTGTGGAGACACAAAGATGTAGATGCAAATGTTCATTGCATTATAGTAAGCTCCAAACTCGAAACAACCTAAATATTCATCAACTGGCAAATGGATAAACAAAATCTGGTATATCCATACAAGGGAATGGTATTCAACAACAAAAAAAGGAACATATTAATGATTGTTGTAAGTGAACCTTGAAAACATCATGCTAGGTGAATGAAGTCAGCCAAAAAAATTCTAAATATTATATGATCAATTTATATGAAACTAGAGGCCCAATGCATGAAATTCGTGCATCGGGGGGTGCCCCCTCAGCCCAGCCTGCACCCTCTCCAATCTGGGACCCTTTGTGGGATGTCCAACTGGCGGTTTAGGCTCGATCCCGGGGATTTGGCCTAAACTGGCAGTCAGACATCCCTCTCACAATCCTGGACTGCTGGCTCCTAATCGCTCACCTGCCTGCCTGCCTGGTCACCCCTAACCACCACCCCCGCTGGCCTGATAACCCCTCACTGCCTCTGCATGCTGGCCTGATTGCCCCTAACTGCCCCCCCCTGCCGGCCTTTAATGAATGAATAAATGCCAACATGAAGAGATGTGAATAAAAAAGTAAATCCTATCATGTGAGTATTTAATATCTACCCAGAGTGTAGAATATAATGCCTTCTATTCCAATGTATTATTATAATACTAGAGGCCCAGTGCCCGAAATTCATGCATGGAGGGGTCCCCTCAGCCCAGCCTGCACCCTCTCCAATCCGGGACCTCTCGGGAGATGTCTGACTGCCAGTTTAAGCCTGATCCCTGAGATCAGGGCTCCTAATCGCTCACCTGCCTGCCCACCCCTGCAGGCCTGATCATTCCTCACTGCATCTGCATGCTGACCTGATCACCCCTAACTGCCCCCTGCCAGCCTGGTCGCCCCTAACTGTCCCCGGCTGCCGGCCAGGTTGCCCCCAACTGCCCCCTCCCTGCTGGCCTGATTGCCCCTAACTGACACCCCTGCTAGCTTGGTCATCCCCAACTGCCCCCCCGCTGGCCTGGTTACCCCTCACGGCCCCCCCACCGGCCTGTTGCCCCACTCAGCCTGCTGTTCAATCGTTTGGTCGTCCCTCACTAACCCCACTGCCGGCCTGGTTGTAGGCAGCCATCTTGTGAGGGCATGAGGGTTAATTTGCATATTACTTCTTTATTATATAGGATTTCTACAAAAGACAAAATTATAACCACTGAAAGCAGATAAGTAGTTATCTAGGGGCAGGGATGGAAGAGAGGATTGATTGCAAAGAGGCATGAGGGAACTTTGGTGATGAAAGAGGTGTTTAAAACTAAATTGTGGTTATGTGAAGGCATGATGATACAAATTTACTAAAATTCACTGAATTGTACCCTCAGTGGATGAATTTTATGGTATATAAAGTTTGCTTCAAAAAAATCTGTTGAAATTGTGAAGATATGGTGTGTTTTTTTAATCTTTATCATTGAGAGTATTACCGATGTCCCTCTTTTTTTCCCTCTTTGCCCCCCTCCACCCAGTTCCCACCCACCTCAGGCATTTGCCACCCTATTTTCTGTGTCCATAGGTAATGCATATATGCATTTAAGATCTTTGTTTAATCTCTTCCGCACCCTTAACCCCCTTCCTTCTGAGAATCTATAGGATAGTTTTGCTGGGTAGAGTAATCTTGGTTGTAGGTCCTTGCTATTCATCACTTTACATATTTCTTGCCACTCCCTTTTAGCCTGCATAGTTTCTGTTGAGAAATCAGCTGACAGTCGTATGGGCATTCCCTTGTAGGTAACTAACTGCTGTTCTCTTGCTGCTTTTAAGATTCTCTCTTTGTCTTTAGCCCTTGGCATTTTAATTATGATGTGTCTTGGTGTGGTCCTCTTTGGGTTCCTCTTGTTTGTGACTCTCTGTGCTTCCTCTTAGGTCTTTTTTGCTTCCTCATATTTCAAATCGTTGATTTGATTCTGAGAATCCTCTACTCTACTATTGAATCCCTGTGTATTATTCTTTATTTCAGTCAGGGTATGCTTAATTTCTGACTGGGCCTTTTTCATTTTTTTATTCTCACTAAGATTCTTGAAAGTCTCACTAAATCCCTTGGAGGTTTCTAGAAAATTCTTGAGTAACCTTATAACCATGGTTTTAAACTTTGTATCCAGTAGTTTGCAATCTTCCATTTCTTTCATTTGTGACATGTTCCTTTATCTCCACATTTTGGCTGCTTTCCTGTGTTTGTTTCTATGTATTGGGACCCTGGGATGGGCTTCTGGTGTGAGGCTGGGACCCCTTGCTCCTCAGACAACTCCGCAGAGGCAATCTCCCTCCCAAATAAAAAAGTGGCACATGTGGGTGTCAGACCAGCTAGTTCCACGCCTCCTACCAGTCTCAGTGCACTTTTTTTTTTTTACTTCTCTAGTTGTAGGATTTCCATTCATCCGGCTTTCAGGCATTTCTGGGTGATGGTTGTTCTGTATTTTAATTGTAGTTTTGATGTGGTTGTGGGAGGCAATGAGTAAAGGGGGTTACCTATGCTGCCATCTTGGTTCCTCTCCAAATATCCAGTTTTTAAAATCCCCAAAACTATGCTTTTGCATAGTTCTTTTTTGCATTTTCTTCCTTTAAATATACCCCCTTTTTTTCTCAGCTCCACTGTCCTTTAGACCAGTGGTTGCCAACCTTTCGGACCTCTCAGGATCACCAGTTGGCGCCCACTGCTTTAGACAATGTTTCTTAAACTTTAATGTACACATGGATCAGCTGTGGATCTTGTTGAAATGCGATTCTGGTTCAGTGGTTCTGAGGTGGAAGCCGAGATTCTGCATTTCTACTAGCTCCCGAGTAATGCCCATTTTTGTGGTCTGAGAACACATTTTTATGAAGTCTTTTGTTGTCTTTCTACTTGCTTGGCCTGTAAGGGTTACTTGTCTTCCATTATAAATAAGTGGGAACATTCATAGTTTCTTAGGACATAGTTTATGGTATGCAAAGAACCTGTTTAATGAATAAATTCTTTAGCTATGTCAGTACTAGGCCATTTGACCTTTAAAATATTTATAGCTGCCTTGGACTGCTCTCAGTAGCCATTTAAATTAAGCCCAAGGATTGTTTTAGTCTCTCTGATTCCCCATCCAAGTTTTGTTAATACTGTTTTATGAACAAATGTCCCTTAGAATAGTTCTGAAGGAGCAGCTTGCCTACCTCCTTTTTTTTCCACCAGAAAAACAACTCAAATACCTGAAACCATTATTTAGTTTTAAATACATCTCTTTCTAGAAGACGTTATACTGGGTCAGTTTGAAATTATTTTTTTCTTGTCTAAATAGTGTTTAAGGTTCAAAGACAAGGGCATTGTAATGATGACTTAGTGAAAAGACATAGCATGGGAGAAAGGACACTACCCAGTCTGACATTCGGGTGATTTGGGTGCAGGCAGAGGAGCTGCTGCTGCCTGTATGTACTAATGTGTGAATGTATTTGCATCTCTCCTCACCTGTAAGTAGAAACATTTTTGCTATGGACCTCTTCTCTTTATCTGTTAAAACCTTTGGACCCCTTTTAAGGAAAAACATTTTGAAATGCACAAGATAAAAGTTCAAGATAGATTCCTAAGGAAAACAATTATATTAAAGCAGAGTTTTCAAAATATAAAAAATGATAGAGTGATATACGAAGTGCGACAAAAGAGGTTTATAGTTATGATTATGCACAATACAGTTTATTCTTGTATTATTATTTATCGTGGTATTATTTTTATTCAAACAACTATAAACCTACTTTTGCTCCACTTTGTATGTGCTTTTCCAAGTTAACATCTATCTATATATATAAAAGTCTATTATGCTAAGTGTCCTTCCCACCTTCCGATTGGTCGCTATGATGCACACTGACCACCAGAGGGCAGACGCTCAATGTAGGAGCTGCCGTAACACACACAGAGAAGCGGCACTGAGGACCTGGCGCCCAGAAAGCAACACTCAGCTTATCCCAGGTGGGACACAGGCCCCACCACCACCCTAGAGCCACAGTCCACCAAATCACAGCTGACACTGCCGAGATCCCATGGCACAAAATGCAGCCCATAGCCTAGCCCAGTCCGGAAACGGTCACTGTGGGTGCCAGGTAATGACGTCAGGTAGCAATGCCTGGCTTCCTCTTCCTAGCGACTAGCCTCCTTGGA
>NW_005354010.1:2758100-2758931 GCF_000412655.1 Myotis brandtii
GTTTTCTCACTGTGCAGAATATAGTCAAACACTGCTGCAGTTAAATATTTTATCCTTTGTTCCCCCTGTGTGATCTACAATAATAATGTGCTTTGTGTTGATATTTACTGCCTGTGTTGCTGCAATTACCTGAAAGAGAAGCTGTGGGGCTTCCTGGGCTGGAAAAAGTTTAGCTAAATCAGAAAGCAGGTCTAATTAGGCAAGTCAATTCTATATCTAAGGCTAAGTTGACTCGTGCATGTGCAATAAATATACAGCTCTCACTGGCGCCAATCGCACGCATGTTTTTCGATCTGTCATTGTCGATCGTGAATTTGGTTAACACTTCCATTATAGAGAAAGGGCAAATAGTGATATTAAAATATTTCTTCTAATTAATTTCCTTTCAATGTGCACGAATTCATGCACCAGGCCACTAGTATATATAAAAGCCTAAGTGACCATCCAACCATTCGACTGTCTGACTGGTAGCTATGATGCACACTGACCACTAGGGAGCAGATGCTCAATGCAGGAGCTGCCGAGCTGCGGTGACTTGGCAGCTGCGGTTCTTGGGGATGCACCCAGAACCAGAGAGGGAGCTCGATTCCAGGGTGCATCACCCGAGAACTGCCCTCTCGCAATCCAGGACCCCTTGGGGAATGTCAGGGAGCCAGTTTCATCCTGATCCCCGCAGGCCAGGCCGAGGGACCCCACCAGTGCACGAATCCATACACCCGGCCTCTAGTATTAAATAAATTCCAATGGCAAATCTAAGTAATGATGAGTGTAAATATTTTGAGATATCTGTAAAAACTTAATATAATATAAAAATATACCTTATTATAATAT
>NW_005354010.1:2758950-2784992 GCF_000412655.1 Myotis brandtii
TTAATTACAAAATGTTGAATATTGATAGTACCACTGTTGTTTGCTTTTTGTGTTCATAATGGAAAGAAATACTAATGTTCAGTCACAGGCTAATGAAAAAAATGCATTATTTTTCATTTTAGTTTGCAAATCCTCTGAATTCTGTTCACTACTTGCTTAGAAGTCTGTGGTCCTCAGTTTCAGAATATATGCTTTAGAAACTCCGCAAGATTTAAAATTTAGTAATTAACTGATGATGATTTGAATAATAATTTAAAGAGTTTTTGTCCTGTAATGTTATTAAATAATTTAGAATGCTATTACATATTTCCCAGAGAACAACCCTATTGGGGAAATAAAGATGTCTTTAATCTCTTTTATTTTGACGAGGCAACTTAAAGTTGAAGTATTTTTGCAGAAGTCACATAACTGGTCCTTTGGAACCAGATCTGATAGGGTCTAGGACCCAGTTCATAGCATCCTTTCATTTAGGAAATTAAATCATTGGAATTTGCTTGTTTATTTTTTCACTACATAATAAAATTCAAACATTAACAAAATTACTTGATAGAGACCTTCAAACTTTAGACCTAAAATGGAAGCTGAAATATTTAGGCCAATGCTTTGATTTTATGGATGAAAACATGAAGACCATAGAGATTAAGTGTCATGTCCAAGGTCACACACTTAGAAGATGACCCAGGCTTTTCTAATTCTGCCCTTCAGCATTTCATCACAGAAAGAACAGTATTCAGAGATTTTTCTGAAAATTTAAGGTTAGAAATACGCAAGGTTAGGATATTTTGAAAACTATAAAATACGACTTTGTGTGGGGGGGACTAGATTGTGAACCAGACTACAGAAAGATCCCCTCTGGACGTTCATTAGTGATGTCCACAAGGTCTGAGCATGTGGAATGTGAGGATGAGGTGGTAAGACAGAGACTGAGCACAGCCAGGATGATAGAGGGCTGAAGTGATGTGGATGCCTGCCAAGGAGAGAGTGATTGGCCTAGCTGAGTTGGATATTTCTAAACCACAGGGCACAAGAGCAGTTGTGTGGGCACCAGTGTGTTAGATAGCCCAGTTAAAGGTATGTATTTGATGCAAAGAACAGCAGTAATGTGAATTGTGCTATTGTCCATTTGAAATGAATTTGGGGAAGGACAGAGCTGTGGCTGTTACAATGTGAACACTTAGAAGGTGATAGTGAAGTAGGATTTTTGAAATAGTGTCTTAGTACAATTATGTACAAAGACCAAAGGACTACTAATTTTTAAAAACAAAAGTGATTATGTCTATTCTGTTTTCAAAAAACTTACAATCTCAAGTAGTTAAGAGATCAAACGCTTGGTTCAAATACAAATTCAGCCAGTTCCTTAGCTGACTAACTAGTTGTGTTGCCTTGGGGAGTTTCTTCCTCTACAAAATATGCATTACACTGAAACACCTGACCGAGCTGTTGTGAGGAATAAATGAGGTGATTGGATAGCCAGCCCCATTTGGTGGATTGACAGCTATTAATCAACACCAAGAATTAATCTGCAGTCTTCAGGAACTGCAAATCTTAAGAGTCCTAGAAAGCTCTGGATGAACTTTTCATGTTCTATTATATTAAAATCCTTTTGTATACCATACACGTTGAATGGATCTTTTACCCTAGATCCAGAGTGTGGAATTTTATGAGCTATTATACTTTTCTATGAGACTCTCTCTGCCTGTTTAGTTTCACTAGTTCCAGTCATCTCAATTAGTAACAATCCTCTGAGTTCATTTGTAGGATAGTTGATATAACTGTGAATTAGAATAGACAAATGAAGTCCTGTTTCACTATTGTAAGTTTTGCTGGTTTTACATTTTATGATAAGCTCTTCATAGCCTGCACCTGGGACATCTACAAATATGACATGAAGCTATTGACTGCTGTGGCAATAATAGGCCATCTGTAAAAAGGCATATGGTTAAAGATTTTTAATCATCATTTTTGGAAAAAAAATCCTAGATTCCAAATTAAGTTATTTTTTTCATATGAAGTATTTTTTTGATATGTACACTTTCATCAATTTATCTTGACACATTATTTCACGGTAAAACATATAAAATAGATTAAAAGATTTGTCAGAATTGTGAAAAGTAGGTGTCACTGTCACACTTTTAATACAGGACATATACTCAAGTAAAATAGTACTGAATAAGTACCCTGAAAGTAAAGAACTCCGGGAGATTTAACACATGCACATGCACTTAAATGTTGAAATTCTGGTTACTAATTAGAGTGGAAGAGAGTAAGATAAGTTGAGCAGAGTTCATAAGAATTATATGCAAGGATGCAAAAAATATGGTTTCCAAGTAATATAGGAAAAAAATTGTGAATTATATCATACACTAAATTAATATAATTTATGGTTTTCCCTATATTAATAATAAAGTATTAAAGAATAGTTTTTTAGTTCTCTATTTAATATTCAGACATCACCAACCTCAGTATATGCTCAAAACCTTTACCTGGAAATTTTCTAAAATAATAAATTAGGTCAATGTCTTATCTATTTAGACACCTACTCCCAGTAGGTATTTCCAATATCAATTGGATGTTGCAGAATCATGCCTTTCAACAGGGAGTGATGTCAAGTTATAGCCACCAAGCCGTATTTTCATTACTGATCATTCTGGTCCTGTTAGCAAAAGCTGATTATCATACTACAGATTTGGGGTAGAGATGGTATTTTTTAATAATTTATTGAGAAATATGAAGTGGGTTTCTTATTGTAATTTCTAAAGATATATAAATCATTAAATTAATAGCTTTGTAAAATTAAGCATGAGGTTACATAATTTGTATTAGGTTAAAAATGGTTAATTAATGGTTAAGTAATGATTATTTAATGGAGAAATGTTACCAATAAAGAAGCACAGAAAGGGAGAAATATGGAAGAAAAGATAAAAGAGAAGGACAACATGGTAGAAACAAACACAAAAATATTTAGTAGATTCATAAATACATGAATAAATGGTGTTCTCTTATTTAATTACTTATACTGCTCATTTTTGAGATCTGAGTTGATATTTGCCATTTATTTTTTGGAAACCTTTACTTATTCATTTCTTTTACTCATCTCATAAACCTATATTGTACGTACTAGATGCAAAGCACATTACTAAACTCTGTGAAGGAGAATGTCATAAAACATATTTCTTGCTCATCAGCCATTATTTATAACTTTTTAACTTCTCCAACCTTTAAACCATTACATTCTCCATTCAGAATGAATTACTGGACACAGATTATTCCTGGGCATAGCCAGCATTGTGCAAAATAAAATTATCATTGTACCACATAAAACCCAGCTGATGACCTGGAAATCTAGCATTTTTCTTACTTCCATGACATATCATTGTGAAATTATTTAACAACAAAAGTGTGAGCTCAAAATAATTGAAATATCTCCCTGCATTGGCAACAAGTATAAATCTATTCCAACCACCCCCAATGCAAATCTGTGGTTCTTAGCCACTTTCTTTCCATTCACTCCTTTGTTTGCAAGAGATATAAAGTAAATATGGCTTTCCAGTTTTAAAAATTATGTTTATTCAGCAATTATTTTCCTTAGCCTAAGAGCGTTGTGTACCTACCCATAGCACATCATTCTTTTATTTTTTCCAAATTATAAAATACTAGAGGAGGAAAATGATGCTTTGGTTTAAAGCCTAACACAGAAAAGTGTACATTTGTTACCCCAAAAGAATAAAAAGCCTGCTTAATAAGAGGTAGTTTATGAGTATGTAGATCATTTTGCTTTGATATAGCTCTTAGCTTTCAGAGAGAACATTTAAGGTAAGTAATATCCATCCAGTTCCAAGAAAAAACATAATGTTATGAAGCTATGGAGCCTACTAACTTTCTGTCCTAAGGTAGAAAGTGATTCTGCTTATCAGGATAGCTGCTGGGAGTGGAGGAACACTTATTAAAAAAAAAGTTAAAACATTGATGCGATTATGGTTCTCCTCAAAATCACAATGGGAATAAGTAGTGGTTATGTCTCAGGAACTGATAAAAAATATAAGTTCATGTTCAGTAATAAGGGCTAGTCCATGAAAAGTGATGTGCTGTTTGGAATTTAGAATAAGGTCATGGAACATCTTTTTTTCATTTTTATATTCTTTTTTTTCAACATTCCTTCTATTTTTCTTTTCTTTATAATGTTCACTGCCTCTTCCTCTTTATGAATTTAGAGAGATTTGTTAGGCTGGGTAGAAAAGCTCAGGTAGAAAACTATAAATGGTATTTTATTCCAGAGAAAGAAAAATCAGCCTAAGTATGTTAAATGCTAGCGTTATACCCAATATGATGATATTTAGAGGTAAGATCTTTGGGAGGTAGTTAGGCCAGGAGGGTAGAGCCCTCAAGAATGGGCTCAGTGCCCTTACAGAAGAGATCCCCCAAAATTCCCTTACCCCTTCCACCAAGTGAGGACATAGCAAGAAGGTAGTCTGTGAGCCAGAAAACCCTCACTAGGCACTGAATCTGCCCATGCCTTGATCTTGGACTTCACAGCCTCCAGAACTGTGAGAAATAAATGTTTGTTATTTATGAGCCACACAGTCCATGGGACTTGGTTATAGCAGCCAGAATGGACTGAGACACTGTCTCTTACTGAGACACTGGCACCCTGTTTTAATATATCTTTTAGGGGAATTATGCCAAGGTATTGTATCAGATTTTCTAAAACTGTTGAACAGTCTATCCTCCAGGCAGTTTCATCATTAAGTAAATATTTGTGAAATTTCAGGATTTTCTGTCTTTTATTATTATTATTATTATTATTATTATTATTATTATTGTTGTGAAAGATGCCCTCCTATATCCAAAGCTCTCTAGAAAGAGATGGAAGATTATACGCAATACTGTGGAACTGTTCTTTGTCAAGTTATCTTGCCATCTGCATCACCAAAATATGCCAGTTGGAAGTACCTAAAGGATATAGAGATTATTGATAAATTTGATTTAATTTTGGTGAAGGAGAGAACATTGTACAGTAGGAGGCATTTTTTTGTATTATGGTCAAGAGAAGTTTTATGATTAATTGCTGTCCTAATTAAGAGATAATTGAGTACTGGATTTTTACACTAAAGCAAACAACAGTTGGCTAAGTATCTTCAGGTTTGGATATAGTTATTATTACTATATGCCTACATTATCACATTATTTAATGCATAAATTATAATGATTTTTATGTACAGCAGTTACATTAGATGAATAGTTATCACTTCTTCTTAATTTTTATATTTTACTAGTATCCCGGTGCACAGATTCGTGCACATTGAAAGGAAATTAATTAGAAGAAATATTTTTTAATATCACTATTCGCCTTTTCTTTATAATAGAAATGTCAACCAAATTCACAATCAATAATGAGAGATTGAAACACATGTGCGATTGGCACCAGTGAGAGCTTTATATGTATTACGCATGCACGAATCAACTTAGCCTTTTATATATATAGATAAACTTGCTTAATTAGACCTGCTTTTTGATTTAGCTAAACTTTTTCCAGCCCAGTGAAGCACCCCAACTTCTCTTTCAGGTAATTGCCAGCAATACAGCAGTAAATATCAACACGAAGCTGATTATTATTGTAGATCACGCAGGGAGAACAAAGGGTAAAATATTTAACTGCAGCAGTGTTTGACTATACTCTGTGCAGTGAGAAAACCTGAAGTCATTTTCAAGTTCCACCATTTCTTACTTCTTTTCAGTTGGGTCAATTTCTAAACTTTCTAAATTTCCATTTTCTGGCTAATGAAAAGAGAGTAGATTCTATCAACTCTCCTGTCTACCTACTCCAGGACTTCTGTGAGGATCAAGTGAGATCCAGGCACGGGAAAACGCTTCACAAACATTTGGTTAAACTGTAAAATGTTTGCACCTGGCTATAAAGCAAGTTGGGTTCCTGGGCTGAAGAAACTCCAAGGAGGCAAGTCGCTAGGGAGGGGAAGCCAGGCATTGCTACGTGACATCATTCCCCAGCACCCACAGCGACCATTTCCAGGCTGGGCTGGGCTGTGGGCCGCATTTTGCAACATGGGTTCTCGGCAGCATTGGCTGTGAGTTGGTGGGCTGTCGCTCTGGGGTGGTGGCGGGGCCTGTGTCCCACTTCGGGGAAGCCGAGTGTTGGTTTGTTGGCACCAGGTCCGTGGTTCCATTTATTTTTAAATGGCCAGTGCACGTCATGGCAGCTCCTGCATTGAGCATCTGCCCCCTAGTGGTCAGTGCACATCACAGCTACCAGTCGAATGGACTGACACTTAACATTTTTTATATATATAGATATTTCTGAATCATTTTTGAAGAGATGAAATCATCTTTAAATTATAAGTTAATTTATAAACCACTTAATAGTAAAGGAGAAGGTAGTCCCATAGGAAAATAAGAGAAATTTTTAGCTGACATGCAATCCATAATGAGTTTTAAGATACTCAGTGTTTATTCAAGACACCTTTTCTGTTTGTAAACCCTAAGATACTAATTCATTAAAATGAAAGCCTATTACCTCATAGCACTGTTTTAATGTCTCTGTGGAGGGCTAGGCAGACAGCATCCTGAAAAAAATAGACATTTATTTTATCTCAAGTTTACCTAAAGGCAATACCCTTGCCTGTATTAGATACTAAGGCTAATAATACCCATATGCATGTTTCTATATATTATTATTTAATTCCTGTTGTAACTTCCATGAAATGACTACTATTGACAATTATGAAGACCATTTTTAGGTGCCTTCTTCCCCTTGAGTTATTCTCTAAAGATTTTTATGAAGGTCTTATTTTCTAAAGTTTTATTATATCATTTATCCTCTCACTTTTTTTATTGTGTTAGGTAGACTTTGTTATCTTAAGAATTGTTCACTTTGGGAAGGGAGTGGGAAGTGGTCTGCCAGATAGAACAGAATGAAAATTTGGAAATCAAGCCCAGCTGGCTTGGCTCAGTGGTTGAGCATCAACCTATGATCAGGAGGTCATGGTTCAATTCTTGGTCAGGGCACATGCCCAGGTTGAGGGCTTAATCCCCAATGTGGGGTGTGCAGGAGGATCAATTATTCTTCTCTCATCATTGATGTTTCTATCTCTCACTCCCTCTACCTTCTTCTCTGAAATCAATAAAAATATATTTTTTAAAATTCTGAAATCAAGACCATGAGAAAAAATGATAATTGCAGAATAATACATATACACTATATATATATAGGGTGTCCCCAAAAATGTAAACACACTTTAACAGCTGATATCTCAATTTTGAAAATGAAATGTATTTTAATAAACAATGCCTTTATAATTATTCCAAATGTATGTATACCATTTTGGGGACACTCTATATTGTTTTTTCCCCAAACATCTAACTGCTCAGGGTTTCTGTCAGTGCCACACATTATTCAAATTAACCTAAAGCCACGTTTATTTGCTCCATTTTTCCCCCGTGTCAACACCAAACTGTGAAAAGATATGTTTTGCTGGAACAAATTGCCTCAGCGGTGCATGTGCCTTCACTGCGTTGCTTATCAGGAGAACAACAGCTGAGACTGGAAAGGAGAGAAGGAAGGCTTAGGAGACATCACATCACTGTCACACCAAGGTATTGATGTGACTTCTCTATCCTTTGGGCTCTTAAATCCCAAGATATTTCAGATTTGAAAGACAAAGGGGATATCAGAAGGAACAGCTTAAATGGGAAATGAGAAAGATCAGACAGAAGACAAATGTCTCCAACCTTCCATCCCCAAATGGACTTGAGTTGAAGAAAAAGCCAAATAACACTGAGATTTGAGTAGATGTACACCAACTTGTACACTCATGTTGCATTAAAAACTCAATGCAAGTCTTTTGCATTTAGTGATTTTGTGTTTAGTATATCGGTACAAGGCAATCTTTGCCTCAGATCAACTCTTTGCCAAGTGATTAATGCGCTAATTAACAATACCTCTGCCTAATAGCAGACTATTGTAACTAGTTTTAGAGAACAATACTTCAGAATTGAAGTTAGCACAAAATTGTACAAATGTCATGACAAGGTTATTGGTTATGCTGACTTCCTTTCAATTTACTCCAAACCACACAGTCATAATTCTAGCTCTATTTGATAGGTAGTCACACCTACCTTTACCGAATCCCGTATTTCAGTTATTTTTATAGGTACATATCTGAACAGCCCTTTCTTACACACAGGAAAACACAACTCTTAAGTGTTCCCACATAACATTTAAAATGACAACATTCAGGATGTATATGATTTAAAATGTGTATTAGCATATTCATAGCAAGATTGCTCATTGTCCTATAGGGATATTCAATTTGACCCTACTTCCTCCCCCCAAAGGACCCATTAGATATCTGATTCGTGGAATAGTGTTATTCCAACTTAAGTTTAGATTTTTTTCCTCATCTATTAATTTATGGACAAATTGTTTATGAGTTACAATGTCAATAAAGTCAGCTATTTATGAATCAACATAATTGAATTATTTTAATGTCAAACTATTTTATCATAGGATATTTTTCAGAGCAGAGGCCAAGATTAAAGCTAGGAAGTTTATCAGAGCTTTTCTAGAGCACACATCATTAATTAAACTAATTCTTACCTTCTTATTTGATGGTTTTACATCACAGCAAAACATCTGTGCAATGTTAAATTATTCACTACATGCTTTTACTATGTTTTACTTATTTATATTCAAAATATGTTTTATTGATTTTTAGAGAGAGAGAGAGAAGGAGAGGGAGAAAGAGAAACATCGATGTGAAAGAGAAACACCTCCTGCACGCACACCAACTGGGGATTGAACCTGCAACCCCAGGCATGTGTCCTGACCATGAATCAAACCAACGACAGTTTGTTGCACAGGTCAACACTCAACCAAGTGAGCCACACTGTCCAGGGCTATGTTTTATTGTTATTATTACTCTAGAGAAAATGTGAAAGATATATTGGGATTGGGATTTGTTTGCTTTCTTCCATTAGAAAAAAAAAATTATTCAAGTCTGGGTGGTTTTTGTTATGTGTTGTTGTTGTTTTTTTATAACAATGCAGATGTCCTTAGCAACCAAATCTGAAGATAAATAAACAAGCAAACAAAAAACAAACAAAGTCCCTTTAAAGTACTGAGAGGAGATAAAATGGAAGAAATTTCAGACCAGCTTATCTAAGGACAGGAAATGCCTTTAGCAGATACTTTCAAAATTAAAAACAATCTTACAATCTACTGATAACTATTATGAATTTTGCAATCAGCCTTTCCTTTTGAAGCAAGGAAAGAAGTTGAGTCATAAAAATGACAGTTTGAATGTGGTCAGAGGCAGACTATACCCATTTCCAAGGAGATAACTGGGTGTGTTGCTGATATGACATCGGAGGGGTGTGTGTGTGTGTGTGTGTGTGTGTGAGAGAGAGAGAGAGAGAGAGAGAGCGCACTCCAGTCCTCCCTCAGTGTATTTACCGATCTCCATGTATCTCCATGCATCTTTGCAGGAAGCCTTATCACCTAAGGTCAACAGACTTACTACATTGCACTCCAGTCCTCCCTCAGTGTATTTACCGATCTCCATGTATCTCCATGCATCTTTGCAGGAAGCCTTATCACCTAAGGTCAACAGACTTACTACATTAGAGTTCCACTAGTAAGTACCGTTATTTGATCATTTCAGTAATAAGATGTAGAGGCAGTGAATCACAAAAACAGTCCTATTTGTGGTTTAGCAAAGATCTCAAACTCACATGCCTATGAGCTCAGGCAGGTAAATCAATGAATTAGTCTGGGTGTAGGAAACAATAGGCGATGGTGGCAAAGAGGGAGGCAGCTTCTATTCAGCTCCATCTGATTGTGTGTCAAAGGCATATAAGGCCTGTGTTGCTAAATCTTCTGATTTTTCAAGAAAAGCTAGAAATCTCAATTTTACGTCACTCCCCTATTTTTAAATGTAGTGTAGGTCCAATTGGTTTTAAAAAGTAGTATAGGGACAAAGAAAATATTTGTGCTCCAAGCTTTGTTTTATGATGTTGGACAAGCCTGATTTTTTTTAAATTTTGTTTTATTGCTTAAGGTATTACAAAGAGTATTACATATGTCTCCTTTTTCCCCCCCTTGACGTTCCCCCGGCCTCCCCTACCCCACAGTGTCTTATGTCCATTGTTTATGCTTATATGCATGCATACAAGTCCTTCGGTTGATCTCTTACCACCCCCTCTCGCCCCCCAACCCTCCCCGGCCTTCCCGCTGTAGTTTGACAGTCTGTTTGATGCTGCTCTGCCTCTGTATCTATTTTTGTTCATCATCATGAGTCATTCTTATTCCCTCAGAAGGAAATAATTTCACAGAAGAGGATATAAAAATGACATGAAAAGATGAATGAAGACTAATCATAATGAAAGACAAAAAAGACAGTAGGGGACATAACTTCTGCTTTAATCTTTTTTAGTATTAACAAGTTAAACAAAAATAAGCATTTCAAAACCATTTTAAGAACACAACACCGCCTGGGTTCTAATACCTACTTTTCTGGTTTTGTGACTTCAGGCAAGTGCTTAACCTCTCTATGCCATAGTTCCCTCATCTGTAAAATGGTGACCGTAATAATTTGTATCTCAGAGGACTGTTGTGAAGGTAATGAATTTTCTCCGCATCCTCGCCAGCACTTGTTGTTTGTTGATTTGTTGATGTTAGCCATTCTGACAGGTGTGAGATGATACCTCATTGTTGTTTTGATTTGCATCTCTCGGATGATTAGTGAGACAAGCCTGATTTTCGATAGCCTTCTTGCAATGGCTGTCTAGAGTAATAGATTAATAACTGCTTCCTATGTGTTTTTTTTTCCTTCACAAAAATGACTTTGATCTTAGCTTATCTCATGAAATGGGACTTCACTGTGCTGTTCATGTTTTGCTGGAAACTTCTAAGGCCCATATGTGCAAGATAGGCAGTGATGAGCTGTGACATATGTCTTGTATGTCAGTTGTCAACCTGAGTGACACTAGAGTGAAAAGCTGTCATTTTGTACCAGAAACTTATCTGCTTTATTTCCTGTAGTTTCAGGGATCCAAACTTACGGTGGTGTCTGGGTGTGAATCAGAGGTCTTTACCTCTAATCTAAGGATTTCTTTTGACAGAGAAAAATAGCTTACAGTTCACTGTACTTATTCATCTTTTTATCACCATGACCAATTGTTTTCTGTTTTTTTCTTTATTTTTACATATTCTACCTGAATTATTCTGAAACTCTGTTTTATTAGTAAGATGGTTTCTGGTTTTAATATTATCCCTTGTGACAATTCCAGATATTTTTACTGTAACAATTTCAATATAGAGTTTGTTTTCTCATTTGTCACAAGACTTTAATAACCTTTTCTGTTTACTTTTATTGCATGCTGTAATTAATTACATTCATTCTCTAAGACAAGTTAGTACTGTGTTAATTTTCTTTTTAAATTCTAATACATAAACACATCCAGTTTTTCATTTTACATCCAGGGAACTTTACTTTCCAAATGAATGAGTTAAACTCAGTCACCTATTTCCTTAAAGCATACAAATCCCAAATTTTTTAGACACTTTTTATACTGTGGGTTTCAGTGAACATTTATAACCTTTACTTGAAATATGCCAAAAAAAAAGAGTGAAATTTTAATATTAATGGGTGGGTGAAAGGTAATAAAGTTGAGGCTCTGGACTGGAGCCTAGATTTCTAGAAATCTGCCATTCTACTATTGCAGAGGTGGTGATAGGCTCACTAATAAAAATATTTTTTTTTGGACAAAGGGTTTGAAAATAATATTAACAAAAAATGTTTACTAACGTGTAGATATGCTTGTAAAATTCTCACTTGAAACATTTTTTGAACTGCTGTTCTTGATAGACTGCTATATTTTGGAGAGTTCCAAAGAAACAAGATGAGATTTCTGAACTTAAAAATTATCATTTAAATTGGGTGAAAGGGAGATTGTAGAAATAAAGGAGAGTAGAATTATCAGTGCCTTAAGGCCAGAGCATCTCATATATTATATTAAGTCTCACAATGCTTCATACCCCAAAACATTAACACCACCTAATAGTGTTTCCTATTCATAGCACCTTGTAGCAAATTCTCATTTAATTCTCAGAACAACCCTTTAAGGTAAGGGTGACATTCCCATATGAGACTCAGAGGGGAGGTACGTTTTAAGAGGATTTGTTTTTCAGCAAAGACCACTCAGATAAAAAGACACAGTGCCAGGAATGAGTGAAGGATTTATTTGCACACCTGGCAGCTCTTCACAACGACCCTCAGGAATATCTAACCTGTATGTTCATCACAGAAAATATTTTCCATCAGCACTGCCAATCCTTCGCTTCAATTTGCTTATTGACTGAGCAAAAGAAAAAAACAGCATGTGCTTTCAAATTCAGAAAACCTAGAGAGTTTTGTTGGCACAAAAACTTACACCAAATACACAATAGAGTTGTTATCATGAAAACAAGTATGACAGGTTGCTCATACTCTAAAGATGTACAACTAATGGCTCTTTTCATATTCTTTATCAAAGTGTATCATAATACAATCCAAAGTCAAATTTCATCAAAATCACATTAATCCCTATTGAAAATATTTATTTCCAAGTATAAGTCCCAAACTTTTTAACCAGCATCACTGTGGTGGGACCCAGGAGTAGCCTTTAACACTTTTTCTAAAGTTACAACAGGCATACCAAAGTCTGAAAGATACAGCTAGCCTGTAGAATTTAGCATTTAATGTGTTAAGCATGACGTTACACTTATTCTGAAGCAAATATAGTTATTTAAAAGAAAATGAATGAAGTCAACCAGTAGCATTACCCAAGTTTTAGTTCCCCTCACTCAAATATGGTTATCTGTACTCTCTAGAAACTCAGAACACATTAGTTTTTATACATTTTTTTGCATACTCTTAGTGGTGGATATAATGAGAAAAAGAAGGGAACTCCAGGATTACAAAAATAACAAAAGAGGTAGAGCCGATAGCAGAGAGTGAAAAGCGGCAATTACAAGCAAGCAAGTAAATAAATAAATAAACAAATAAGTAGATCTTTATAAAAATGAGATTTGGGGGAAATGTTAGACTTAGACCTTCATCCAGGGAAAAAGCTGAGACAGTTATAAGAGTAGGTGATGGAGATGGAGGCCCAGGAGGCAGAAAGTGAGGGTCATAAAATTAGAATGACACAATATCTAGTTAAAGTTCAAGAGCAGGGAAGTAGAGCCTCTCACAGTGTATATTATTTGCAATGAAGTAAAAAAAAAATGTAGAGACATTTCATTGAAACATTAACAGAAAGGCCCAGACTGTGTGGCTTAATGGTTGAGCATTGACCTATGAACCAGGAGGTCACAGTTTGATTCCCGGTCAGGGCACATGCCTAGGTTGTGGGCTCAATCCTCAGTGTGGGGCATGCAGGAGGCAACTGAACAATGATTCTCTCTTATCATTGATGTTTCTATCTCTCCCTCTCCCTTCCTCTCTGAAATCAATAAAAATATATATTTTTAAAAAGGAAACATTAACAGAAAGAAAGTCTGAAGATTATCTGCTGATCAAAGGATTATAAATCCTTTAAAATAGAGAGTTCTTTTTTTATTATTGATATGTATAAAATGCCACTATATTGGTTTCATTTAATATACTCTGTATTGTCCCATCTTAGGAAACTAATATTATCTGTAAGAATTTTCATAGGTTCATTACAAAAATTAGTCTTTTCACCCTAGTTTTCCATAGGATCTTAAGTCCCTATGATCCTTAGTAATTTCCTATAATCTTCTTAAATTGGAGAACACATGAATCCCATGTGACTGGTAGTTGGTGCTTTAAATTTTGAAGTGATTGATCCAAATGACTAGAGTAGAGTTTACACTATTTATATGCATCAACTCCACATTGGCTGGGGAATCTGTGAATAGTGAAAAGAGAGAGACTGATTTTATGGAGAGTAAAGAGTATAGTTTTCTTGGCAGTTCAGAAGTTATGATTTAAGGTGGGAAATGAAAACAGAGTCTTAAAAGACTAACATGGAGATCAGAAACTAGGGCACCTGTGAAACTCTGAAAAGCTGATAATGTTAGAAATCAAAAGAAAATCATATTTTTGCTTTGGTGCCTGTTGAGGATCAGGAGCAAAGCTGATAGAAAATACTCCCAAAGGATTCTAGAATTATAGGCCTGGAGATGCAGAAAGGCAATGTGAATGATGGGAAACATAAAAATTCGGAGAAATGATTTCTTTAGGAAGAGAGCTTTATTCCAGACACACTTAATTCTAGCTACTGAAATATTAGAGTGGAGAAAGTCCAGAGCATGTTCAACTATGACATCGTGAAAAAGAAGTAGGAAGATCTGAAATCAGAGATAATTGTGAGTCATGGTGATTGAAAATGTGGTAGTGAATATAGAGAAAAGGGCAAACCAAACCATGGGTCCTTCTGTGGGAGGAAACAAAAAATATCTTATAATAAATATATAAAAATGTCTGCTAAAAAAAAGCACAGAGAACAATTGGGTAAGAATTTTTCTCAAATCAGGGAGCATCCTGAAGGAAAAAAAAAGGTGAAGAAATATCCAAAACTATAGATGTGGGGCTTTTGATACCTCTAGAACTTAAAGCAAATCCTTATGGTTGATATTACAAATACAAAATAGGGAGAATGCATTTTAAAAATCCAGTTAACTGTTTACATCTCCTTCCCTTGGTATTTGATTTTAAACTTAGTCACATTCAAAATAAACAAAGAAGGCAAACATTTAATGCCCAAGTCACATAAAAAGAATTGATTAGGTTTCTCTGATAATTACATGCTTTGGGTTCATAATAAGTTAGTTAAGCATTCCATCTCAAGACTGCTGCTTTTATTATACTAGCAGATATTTCAGAATTTTCTTCAATGCTTATGCACATGTGTAGATTTCCTGGAGGGAGGGTGGTGATTACAGCCCCAAATTAATTTTCCTATTCAGAATCCTAATTACCAGTTAATTGCTCTAATCTTACAGTGGCAGCCTGGATGGGAAAATCAGTAAGGCAGATATTTCAGCAACCTCAAATTAGCTGGGTGGTTTTCCCAAATTGTTGAGGCACCCTACACTACTGTGCATGTTCCTAGTGCCAGCAGAACTGCCCAGGTGATTAAAAAAAAAAGTAATTGGAAAGAGTCAGGCATTTCTGTGTGATTTAATCTTCTCAGTGGGCAGAGGTGAACAATGGGGTGAAAACACCAAAACTAATTATAATACCACACACTGTGGGTGACAATATAAGAGCATTGGAAATGTGCCTAGACAATCGTGGCGGATGGATGGAGGCCCTGAGCTGTCTGGGGAGGAGGAAGGAAAGAGGACAGAATGTTTGCTACCCAGAATGAAAATCAGGCTGACGTGCTCTGAGGAGGTGCAGTCAACAATCAGAAAGCACATAGTGTTTTTCCTGAGAACCACATAGGGTTATGCATTGAAGAAGCAGAAGTTTATAATTCAGTAGGAAAACAGATGAGTGAACTTAATTAAAATATAAGAAGGGCAAGTGGAGAAAAATATGGGAATACATGGGAAAAGCAACTAACTGAATTTGAGATATAGAAACAGTGGGTCATCCATTCACTCAGGCAATAATCATCACAAAAATGAATAATAATAACTATCCAATGTAGTGTTTGAATAGTACTTTATGGCTTTCAAATGACATCTATATAGACTCAAACTTTCTTTGCTAGAACAATATCCTCCAAGAGTGGCTTAGTTTTACAATATACTCTGGACAATATGTTAAAGGATATATCATTAATTAGTAACATGGGATGTCACATTTTCTAAATTATAGTTCAGTAATTTTCCGTAAAGTTTATTCTATGTTTTGAATATTCATTGGAAGATAAAGAGCAGAATTAGCCCTAGATTCTGGCTTTTAGATAGTATATAACATAATGTAATTTGTTATATTACAGATTGTATATTGGCAGGTGGAACAGGATTAAATAGCAACATGACTTGAGCAACATGACCTGAACAGGATTAAATAGCAACATGTCTCCATCATGAAGACAGTTAATTTTTTTAAATCCTCACCCGAAGATATTTCTTTTCCAGTTGATCTTTAGAGAGAGAGAGAGAGAGAGAGAGAGAGAGAGGAAGGGAGGGAGAAAGGGGAGAGAGAGAAGTATTGAGAGAGAGAAAAAAACCAAACATTGATATGGGAGAGAGACACATTAACTGGTTGCCTCCCACTCTAGCCCCAACCAGGGCTGGGAATAGAGCCTGCAACAGAGTTATATGGGGCTGATGCTCTAACCACTGAGAAAAACTGGCCAGGGTGACAGTTGATTTTTTTTAAAGTTTATTTCAAGACATATCATTAGCCTTCTAGCAACCTATATAAATGCTATTTGGTTTGGTAGTCACCAACCATAGGAGGAAACAAACAAACAAACAAACAAACAAAAAAACCCTGACCGATTGGGAAATAAAAGTATTATGTGCTGAATTGTATCCTAGCAAAAATTCATGTCAAAGTCCTAACTCCCACTACCTCAGAATATGACTGGATCTTGAGGTAGCACCTTTAAAGAAGTAACTAAGTTAAACTAAGGTCATTAGGATAAGCCCTTATCCAATATGGCTTCTGTTTTTATATAAAGAGATGATTAGGACACAAGAAAAGAGGGATGACCATGTGAAGACACAAGGGGAAGACAGCTATCCATAAGCCAAGGAGAGAGCCTTTGTGAAAAAAAATACCCTACAGAGACCTTGATTTTGGATATCAAGCCTCTAGAACTGTGAGGAAATACATTTTGGTTGTTGAAGCCACCAGTTTGTGGTACTTTATGGCAGCCCTAGAAAATGAATAGAAAAGGTGACTTATCTTCACAGTGAGAATCAGTGGAACGCTCTAAATGTAAAAGCCCTCTTCTTGTAGATAAATGGGTAAATCAAACAGAAACAGACAGCTCAGGATACTTAGTGAATACTAGTACTTTTACAATTCTGTGAAATAGTGTAGAAGATATTGCCCAAGTCATGAGGCAATGCTTTGGTACCAGGATGTCAGGCCAGTGATGGATACACTGATGGCAGTCATTCCAGCCAGTCCTGTCCAGTTGGTGTAGAGTAAGAGTGACATCCAGTGGCTGGTTACATCAGCTAGGCTCTTGGACACCAACTCAGGGAATGTGTCAGATGGTTGAGAAGGGTCTTTGGGAACACTGATCAGTCTTTCTCCAGTATAGTGCTGAGGTTGGTAATAATGAAAATTGAGAAAAAAAAGTTGCAGTTGGTCTATGTCCTCAATCATTGGCAGTAGGATGTTCAAGGTGTTAATATTAGAACATATGGATCATATGATAGCCAAATAAAAAGCACTACAAATTAACTTAATCTTTTACACTCAATTCTTTCTACCCCTTAGAAAAGCCCTAGAAACAATTTAACATACATATTACATATATTAAGGATTCAACACATATATTACTATCACGCCAGGTACTTTGATAATCTAATAGAGTTTTAATATATAAATCCTTTAAATTTAATGGTAGGAATGTTTAATTACAGCGTCCAGTTACTAACCTAATGTCAAGCTGCAAGAAACTCTATGTCAAATTGCCCAGCACTCAGAAACAGTTTTACTGTACTTTATATTTTTTGGATTAGTCATTTTTTAAGCCTGAGAGGGAAGCTGGCCTTTTAAACTTTGAGTATTAAAGTAGGAGCTGTCTTCATTAGCTGGCATGCTAACCCAATGTGCTTTTCAAAGCAGAGCATTTAGGAGGTGATGAGGGAAAATGGACAAATTTTCTGTCATTCCCTATTTATGGGGAGCAGAATGAGTAAAGCTAGAGGAGATCCCGAGAGCCATTCATAAAATAGATGGCTGAGGCCTTTCATGACCCTACCTGCCCACTGCTCAGCTCCTCTGCAGTCAGGTACATCTCCCTCATAGGACTGGGTCCCGTAGCGTGCATGCACTAATGCACAATGATGTCAGTGATGGCTTTCTTTCACAGCAAAGCAAAGATCAGTCTGATTTATTTAATGCTGTATACCCATTGCCTTCAACAGTCCAGGACAAGAATCAGGTGCTTAATAAATACACGCTGACCCATAAAAGCCAGGTCAGGACTTGACAAGTAGAAGCAGGGAAAAACTAGATAGGAACGGAAAAATAGATGGGAAATGGAAAGATTATATTCAGGACCTGATACAATTCAAGCACTAAAATGATTAAAGAATAGTCAGAATGACATTAATTAAACATTACATAATATTAAAGGCTACAGGGAAGAAAAGCTTATGTCCAAGAATGGAAAAGAAATATGCGGAGCACAAATATGCTAATGGGATCTCCTCGATTTGAATCCTGTGGCAACCCAATCAGAAAAGTCTTCATGATAGTAGAGCATAAACCAGTGATGGCGAACCTATGACACGCATGTCAGAGGTGACACGCGAACTCATTTTTTTGGTTGATTTTTCTTTGTTAAATGGCATTTAAATATATAAAATATCAAAAATAAATATAAGTCTTTGTTTTACTATGGTTGCAAATATCAAAAAATTTCTATATGTGACACGGCACCAGAGTTAAGTTAGGGTTTTCCAAAATGCTGACATATAAATCTTTGTTTTACTATGGTTGCAAATATAAAAAAAATTTCTATATGTGACACGGCACCAGAATTAACTTAGGGCTTTTCAAAATGCTGGCACACCGAGCTCAAAAGGTTCGCCATCACTGGCATAAACTGAGCACTGATGGACCTGAACGAATGGAGAGAAGAAGGAACTGCCTTCCAAGAAATGGTCAGTGTGAAGAAAGCCCTGCCAACAAAATGAATAGGGCATGTCTAGAAGACTTCCCTGAACTGGAGGGTATGAAGGAATAGTGGAGTTAGGATGCACGGGCATATTGGGACCATATTGTACATGGCTACTTCCAAGCTACCATGTGCAAACTTTAAGCTGCAGATAGCGATGTTTTCAGAAAATGTTAAGGACTGTTAATTTGCAGTGATGTACAGGATGAATTCTAATAGGGAGACACAGAAAACAGATAAATCTATTAAGAAGCTATTTGATAGTCCATGTGAGTCCACAAAGATTTGAAATATTTTGGCAGTTAAAATAGTAAAGATGGGGCAAATACAAGGTGATGTAGACATAATTCAAATAACAATTGATTAAATATAACTACTTTTTGCTTAAGTACTTAAATATGGCTAACCCTTAGTGATTGGACATGGAGAAATAATGACTTCACTTGGGGACATGATGGCTAGAACCCAAAATGAGATATTAGGAGATAAGACAGGAGTTCAATTGGAAATTGTCATATAAATAAAGAATTAAGTTGTGAAGCCATAAAAAAGAATAAATTCTCTAAAGGAAAGCTATAGATTGAAAAGAATACATCTTGAATCTTAAGGGATACCTACATTCAAGGGAAATTGGGAAGAAGTAAAGCCAGATAAGAATGAGAAATATTAGGTTTTATTGATTCATTTGCTAGTTTTGTTCTTTCCTTATATAAACATTCATTTAATTATTTTTCCCTCATCCCAGCTTCTGAGTCAGAGTTATAATGTTAACCACTTAATTAAAAATTAGTAAAGCCTGCCAAGCTCTCTAAGGTTCTTTAAAACTTCTTTTTTTAAATCTATATCAAATATAGATAAAATTATCAAATTTGGACTCTAAAAACCATGAGTTTTCTCTTTTTCTTAATCCCTTTACCTATTTCACATATCACTCAGGGCTCAAATTCTGGCAGTCACTTGCTAAATATCTTGCCCAAGGGCAAGTTACTTAAATTCTAAAATCCAAGGCTATAAAATGAGGATGAAGGATACTCCAAAATTATATATTTTTATGTATAGAAAATTAAATGTTAGTTTCTGATTCTTCCTTACTTTCTTATAAAATGCAATGTTAAAAGGCCACATTCAATATTTATGTACAATGGTCATTCATTCATTAATTCATTTAATTTTGGAGTATTTATCATTATCAGCCATGTTTCAGATGCTAAGTATGAGAGAGAGAGAGAGGGAGAGAGAGGAGAGGCAAATTCTACTCTTCTTGAGATTCATAAAGTAGTGGAAGAAAGAGAAAACAAACTAATTGAAATTATAATAATTTTAGGAAGTAATAAACTCTTTGAAGTAAAATAAAGTGGTGTAAGAAAATGACAAGATTTATATGGCAGTGTCTCTATTTTACATTGTAACCATCAAGGGACAAGACAAATGAAAAGAGAGAGGAAGGGAGGAAGGAAGGGAGGGAGGGAGGGAGGAAGGGAGGAATGGAGGGAGGGAGGGTCAGAACTGTGGGGAAATGATTGGGCAGAGAATGCATGTGGAATGATGGCAAGTGTAAGGTCCATGAGGTGGCGGTGAGTGGCAAATAGGAGGAACATAAAGAAGACAGGCCCTGTGGCTGGAGTGGTATAGGCAAGGGGTAGATGTTAGAGCTGTCATCAGCATTAAGATCCTGTAGGTCCTCTGAGCTAGAATGAGAGTTTGCATTTTTTTCCCAAGGATGATGAGAAGCCATTGGGGATTTGAGAGCAAGGAGGTAACATCATCCTCTTTGGAGGAAAATTAGAGTTCCTAAATTCAGGTAAAGAAATGCTTACTAACCCTTTAAATTGTGCATCTCTAAGCCTCTGACTTCCTCCCCTACCCCATAGCCTAGGTATCATTGCTGGACTATGAGTTCTGTTCCTGGTGAACTGCAGCAAAGGTCCTTCCACCTCTGAAGGGAGAAAAAAAGAACCACACTATTTGCAGGGTTTGGGAAGCTTTAATAAAAGAAAAGACAAATTTCCAGGGCACCACACCTTTCCCTTACGTTACTTCAAACAGACCAAGAAACAAAAATGAAAATTCCAGTATATGTCATTAAACACAGTTTTATTATTTAGACAAAGACATCAGTCATTACAAGTAAATGAGGGGAGACTTTGACTTCTTGTTTACGAAAAGTAGCAAAGACTTTATGTTGTAGGTTGGCATTCACATAGTGACTCCATTTTTTAAAATGTTGCAAGAATGTCTTTTTAAAAAAATTAGAGCATATGCTGTTTCATAAGGGCCTGCTGGAAAACCACAAAATCAGCAGCAATGTGTCTGGCTGCTGAGATGCCGTGACAACCATTCCCAAATACCGGGTAACAAAGCAACCACACAGTCTGTGGTATTTTGCAGCTTGTTACCCTTTAGTTAGTAGAGATAATTCTTTCTATCAAGTAACTGGCACAACTTACTTATAATTATTTAGCTGAGGTTTATTTTAACTTTAAATAGTAGGTATTAAACCACCACTACCTTATTCATATTCATTCCAGATACAACACTGATGCTCCAGCATATTAAGTGAATTGCCCAATGCCATTCAGTTAATAAATAGCTGCGCCAACCATTGGGATCCAAAGTCTATGGCCTTGATATCTTACCATAGGCCAGCGGGGGGGGGGGGGGGGGGGGGAAATTTTCCAGAGCATTATACTTTTTGAAAATAAAGAGATGCTACTGTGTTCTTATTGTTGTTCTGAAGCTCTTGGATATACCTTCTTATTTTTTCTCTTTTATTAAATCTATAAAGAGATACTACTTTTTGCCCTAGCTGGTTTGGCTCAGCTTTCTGACCGAAGGGTTCCAAGTTCAATTCCAGTAAGGACACATGCCTGGGTTGAGGGCTAGATCCCCAATAGGGGGTGTGCAGGTGGCAGTCAATCAATGATTCTCTCTCTTCATTGGTGTTTCTATCTCTCCTTCTCCCTTTCTTTCTGAAATCATTAAAAATATATTTTAAAAAAGAGAGAGATACTACTTTAAATTTGAAGCACATAGCTCAAGTAATTTGTCACTGTTCCTCCTTAACATTACTGTTTGCCAGAAAAGAACATGATGGCTTGTTAATTATAAATATAATAGTCAAATCAAATTACTATTGGAACACATTAAATAAGTTCAATTATGTTAGACACTAAATGAGCATGTTAAGAGGATAATAATGATAGGAGTATTTTCAGTGGAATAATCAGATCAATAGTTTAAACCCCAGACATTTATAATTTCATATTAGATACATGCAAATGCATTGATTTTTCTGCCTTTTATATTCAGTTTTCTTTACATTTATGAGAAACTCTTAATAAATATTTCAAAATAGAATTAGTATTAATTTAAGCCTAATAATCTAAAAGTATTGTTGAGGCACAATATTTCATCAATTGCTATTTCTTTAAAAGTATTTTTAGTCCTGAAATAGATTAAAACTATGAGAAATATGAGAAATTTAATATCTCTGTGGCTCTGAGTATTAGGCTCTTGTTTTTTGTGGGTTTGTGTTTTTTTTGTGTGTGTTTTTTTTGTAGTGAAATGATGTTCTGATTTCTAAATTAGGATGGAACTTTTATCGTTGATATGTACAAATGACTTCATTGTCTACCAGACGTCTGGTCCCAGCTGCAGTCTGGTCCTTTTAAAGGATTCTTTAATGTCACATAAAGACAAGGAGGTGAGATAGCTAAGGGAGATACTTCAAAATTAAGAGGCCCAGGCAAGAGACGAAGATGATACTTTGACATCTTCTGTGACTTTTTAGTCATTTATTTTTGTTAATTGGCGGTAAAATGGAACTAATCCATGGTTCTGGGCATGTTTTGTGAGTACAGAGGAATTCACAAATTTGTCTCAGATTGTTTGGAAAAATCAAAATAAGTAGAGGCCACTTTAAGAAATTACAATTTGTGTCTATCAAAGGATACACATTTACTCACACATGTACCCAAATACATGCAACCATATTCAACACCCATGAAACAGTCTATAACACCTTACAGAGGAGGGGGGATTTATGAGGGCCAAAAGGGCCCTGGTTCATAGATGGAGTAGAACTTGAACTGGATCTTGGGAATGATGAGCATTTGATAATGGCAAGCAGGGAAGAAGAAGAAGGGCATTCGGTCAGGCAACATAGCATAGTAGATGCAAAGACTTGAGTCAATGAATCAGCAATGTCAATGTCAGTGAATCGTCAAAAAGCCTGCCAATTCTGCAGGAAGGCTCCTGTAGAAATGGTGCAAAAAGCATTGGCTGCAAGCATTAGGCTATGTGATGAAGGCTTAGGCTTGCTCTTGTACGTGGACTGTTTACACAAGGAGAAACATGCTGGGAGTGTTGCTCTGATATTCACATGGTGTGGGCATTATTAGAAAGAGGTAGACAATAGTTTGGTTTAACTGATGGCAATGGACATCATTAGGTCAGAAAAATGTGAGATTTCAAAGGAAGGACCAACAGAATTTAACTGTACTTCAGCACTAAGCTTTGTATGTGGACAATTGCTGTTGAGTAGAATAACATAGTATAACCATTTCTTAGGTAAATAATTTGGCAACCTGGGATATGCTTCCCTTCACATGTTTAATCACAATTTCATTACAGTATGCATATAAATTTCTCCCCTCTGTGTTTTAAAGGGCAGTTGGGGTTTAGAGAAAGTTTAAAATCTCTCTCTCTCTCTAACCTTGAGATTAAATTAATCTTATTTTAGAGTCAAAACTTTCTCCTACACATAGTAGATCATTAATGTAATTGAAAGAGATTTGAATCCCAGATGTTTATGTATTTGCGATTCCAAAGGCTTCCTTCAGGGAGTCATTCTTCTTTGCAGTTGGAGACACAATGGGAAGGCAGCCTCAAAGCAAGCAGTGTCAGTTAAATTCAGATGTCAACCTGCTCTCTGGTGGCAGCCCTGGCTTGTAACATGGTTACGCTAGGTCTCACATCAATTTCTGAATTTTACCAATTATGATATTACAAAGACTGCCTAACAAAGACTGGCACCTTAACAAATGACCATCCTTAATGACTCTTCCTCCTTTATTCTCCAGCGTAGAACACTCTTTTTGTAACAAAGTAGATTTCCGTTGACAATCATTTAAAGAAATCTTAGTGGAAACGGGGTACAAAACAGTGGTATTATCCTCTAGGAAGTTAGGAGTTAGATGAAGAGATAAGACAAATACCAGGAATTAAGAATTTGCAGTACTGGGCCATTCTAAGGTAAATTGAATGGAGTTTACTGTGTCCGTACTCTCCCTTCAGAAATAAAGACATTTGCTTTATTCTGCTGTAGATCATCAGAATCATCTCCCCAATTTGTTGTGTTCAAGTAATTGTGGCATATGGTGCCTCATGAACTGATACAAATACATTTTCCTTCTTATTTTCACTTTCTCTCCAAGCGTGGCTAACTTTCTATGCCTGTCTGTAGACAGGGAGGACTGTGCAAGCTCTCTTGGCGGGATTCAGACCCATGGGAATACTCTGAAAGACTTGCAATGACCTGGGCTTTGAGCTGCTTTGGGGAAAACCTTGGAGTCTGCAGTTTTGTCACTGGCCTTTGTTCTTGGGCTAATGACAGATATTTCAATGGGAGGAGTGTTATATGCCTTCTGAGATTTTGTATAGCACAGGAATTATTGAGGGAGGACCAGGGAGGACCCAGGATGCATAGCTTTAGAACGCATCACGCGATCAGAGCTTGACTCGGGGCTGTGATTTGAAGATGTGGGTTTTGTTCAGTGGCCCGAATTTCCTTCAGCTCTGACCAGCCACAGTGGCTGGATTGGGAGTTGTGGCTTTTACATTTTGAAGAGGTCAACTTGAAAGCCGCCTTTTGCCAGCTGAGATCTGACACTAATCTGTAGAAATTGGTAGGGGATTAAGTGTATTACCCTGAACTGAAAATGGAGTCCCCGAGTGGCAATCTTTGGGAGAAAATAAACTCTGATTCTTATCTCTGTGCTCCCTAGACACTACCCTTGAGAAATGCATCCTAATAATTGTGGCTTCGAGTTAAGATGGCCATAATAACATCAAGCAATTTTCCTTTTGGTGTTTCACAGAACAACCACCTTTCTGGAGCCCTGTTTTAAATTTTAATGTCTTCACATTCTGACTGATTAACCAACAAATGCAGTTAAATAAGCTTTCACTCGGAGAGAGAAATCATGCAGAAAGAAAACTGCCCTCTGATATTCCCACTGATAATAATGGGAAGAGTTGAAAGCCTGAGACGTCTTTTCTGGATACCTCGGTGTAATTTCCACCTGTATTAATGGAACTGCTAAATGTGTCATGTGAATAAGAAAATGGAACTTCAGAAGGTAGTCTCTATTGACTAGGCTGGTTTTTAATTTCAGGGAGTTATATATTGCTTCCATGAACTTCCTTCATCTTGGAAAAACATTTCCATGTGATAGAATTTATAATTACTCTTAGAAATACGGTGTTTCTAATTGAGAAGTCTGTGTATGTGGCTTGAGCATTCTGGCTCTTATGTATAATTGGTAGCAACAAATCATTATGGAGGGTAAAGATGATTTTCCCCGCCGTGGCTCAGTGACTATTAATATCAAATGAGAGCACATACTGGCATCAAGGGGAACACAGCCTCTTTGCCTTTCCAATTTCATTTTACATTACCTGTCGCCTTCCACAAATTCCTTTAGGCATAATCGCACTTTTCCCTGAGTATCATCATTCTCCCTTAAGACTTCACTCTTTGCTGTACGCAGGTACAAGGAAATGTGCATCTCTCTCTTTTTCCCCCCTAAGATATGTTGCTGAAATGTAAGAGAAAACTACTTGGCAACTCTAACTCCTCTCCCCCTCCCCCCAGCCTCTCAGAATTTCTCAGCTCTTCACAAGGGTGTTTTCTCCTTATGGCAAACTTGATTTTGTTCCATTTATAAAAATAGCAGCTATTTAAATGGGGAAGGCTTTTCCTTATATCATCTTTGGGCCAAATGTTTTTCTAAAAACATACACTCTTTTTTTATTCTAGAAGAGAAAGATTCTAAATGGATTCAAAGTTTATAAATTCCCAGAGAGTTTTCTGCAGGTTAATGCATTTGACAACTAAGTTCACAGAAATGCCAGAATAAAACATGTAAATGAGATAACTGTTCTATGTAATTGCATTATATGTGTGTTTGCATGTATCTGCATTA
>NW_005354010.1:2785016-2788731 GCF_000412655.1 Myotis brandtii
TACTGTCATAGTTATATGTTAATACACAATTATGTTTATTTCCTATTTAGAATTTTACGTAGTGAATTTTTTAAGAAAGTATGAGGTATAGACAGTATAAATTGTACTTTGGAGTTTCCAAAACACTCCCATTTACTTTCTTATTTTACACACACAGCAACTCTAGGTCCTTAATTTTACAAATGAGGAAACTAAGGCTTAGAGAAGATAAGCCACATACCTTAATAATTAATTCACAAGTATGTATTGCCTGTCTATTGTGTGACAAGCACAGTTCAAAAATCTTAGGATATTGAAGGCAATACAACAAGTATGGTACCACTATTGAAGCGCTTACAATCTAGTGGGTATAGCATGCATTTAAAAAATTATTACCTGTACTCAAATAATAATCACAACTGTAAGAGCGTTTAAACTTTAGCCCAAGTCTTCTGCTTCCAAAACAATGTCAGTAGGACCATCACCTTCACTGAAGTGGACATTCACTTGTATTGAGGCTCAATTTTTGAAACCAGTTGTCTGGGCATGAGCCCTTCTTAAGATTGACCTTCTGCATCATGCCACTGTGGAACTGTGTAGGAACTACATATGCATGGTCAGCTGAGAGGAGAATTTAATGTAGATTTCGATCATATTTTATTTTGCCATTTTCTTCCCTTTACTCTAACTTGACAACATTTTTTGAACTCTTATTTGATCATCTAAAACATATTAGTTCTTTCTCTCAGTTTCTGTTCATCTGCAAATTTTATGAAATTTTATGAAATTTGGCCATATCACTGGCAAAAAAATGTCCACAAGTGCTTGCTGTGAAAGAAAGAGCATGCACTTGTCATTAGTTGCAAATTGGATTTTCTATTAGCTAAGTGACCTTGGGCAGATAGCATCCTCTCACAGAGCATCTGATTACTCGTCTGTGAAATGAAAGAAACCAGGCTGAGAATTTTTAAGGGATTTCCCTGCATTAAAAGTTTTATGAACCAGTATGTATTAAAGCAATATGCTGAGTTTTAAAAATCTTTTCTTCTGGGTGTGGAGAGAAGGAAATGCAGAATATGCACCAACATGGACTGATGAGCATCACACCTCCATCCACTAACAGAAGGAAGCAAATTAGCAAACGGTGGTCCCCAAACCATACAAAATGGACAGATAAAGTATAATAATTGTCAAACTCGCCTTAATCTTAGACAATGGGTCCATGAAGTCCCCAGTAGTCTCTTCTATCTATTTAAAAAAAATATTTAGAAACCAACAATGGAGAAATATTAGAAATATTGCTTTTAGATTTTGCAGGTAAACAATTCTTTTGTAGCCCAGTGGGTGTGGCTCAGTTGGTTGAGCTTTGTCCCGTGGACCAGGAGGTCACGGTTCCATTCCCAGTCAGGGCATATGCCCAGGTTTCAGCTTGATCCCCAGTGGGAGGCATGCAGGAGGCAACTGATCGATGTTTCTCTCTCATCTATTTTTCTATCTTTCTTTCCTTCTCTCTTCCTCTCTCTGAAATCAATAAAAACATATTTTAAAAATCTCCTGTCACTTTTCAGTTTCTTAGTTCTTTGATGGCTTCTCATAATGTCGCCAGACTGTCCCTGGGCTAGGGAGCTTCCCCAATGCTCTTGTCCACACCGTAATTCATGCCTGATTCCAACAGTGCCATTCTTTCTTGGGAATGTGAGTGCTGCTGTGTTTGAGTATTCTATTTTTTTTTTTACTGTATTTTCTTGTACTGTATCAAAGGCAAGCATTGAATAACATCTATTCAAGGTCATTACTTTTTAATATAAATGTTTATGCAAAGGCAAAGAAGTACAAGTATTTACTGGTAACAAATTAAGAGTTTTTAAAATTGTTTTTTAAGCTATGTATATTTTTATTTTGAAAAAATCATTAAAATGTGTTTGAAAAAAGGAGTTAAACCTGAAAGATTAAAATCAGTGATATGCAGGCAGGCTAAATGGCCATCTCAAATGGTGAATAAATAAAAATTGAATTTATTTAAGGAAAGGGGTTTGGGAGATGGGGATATCCAAGAGGGAAAGACTACACAGCACTGAGCCAAAGAGTACTGGATCCATGGTGAAGCAAAACTATTCGTAGGACAGTGAAAAAGGAAGGACATAGGAGAAGCAGCAGGAGTGCCTAGTTTGGACTGCCTTGGGCCACTGAGAAGTCAGAGAAAAGGGGGCCTTGGAAACAGGTTCAAGGGAATAATCCAGGATGAGCTGCTGCTGCCCTTTGCTCCCCTCATTGCAATTCTCATTGGGTCCCTTAGAGGTTAGGATTCGTGCCTGTGGGGGAAGGAGAGGGGCAAGGGAATGGCACGGGGATGCTCCTTGGAGAGAGAGCTCGCACTAGGCCCTTTGTCCTGACCATATTTATCTCTCTGTTCCGGGTGGAAATCTCAGGGGAAGGTCTCAATAGAATATTCATCAGCTTTCCAGGTGTGCTCTTTCAGGGTCCTGGTCTCCACTGATTGGTCAGTGCCAGGGCAGGGGGTCATTAGTCAATGTAGCCGGTTCTGAGGCAACCCAGGTGTCAGTTGTCTGGTTTTGCGACTTTTCTGGGCCTGGAGCTGAAATACAACTGAGGCCTACATGTTATCTTTAGGGAGGAAAAGGTCAGGGGGCGTTAAACCACATGACCAGCGATATAAAAGATCAGGGGTCCAAACCACATGACCACTGATATGCTAGGGGAGGATAGGTTACTCTGGGGTGAGGTTCTTGTTTTCCCAGTTTTGCCCCTTGCTAGGCATCTAAGCCTTTTTGCCCTGATGAGTTTCTGTACCTTGCCCATTGCCCTTGCTCTGCTCATGTCTGTCTACTAAAAACCAAATACATGGATCTCTGGAGTTCCACAAATCTCCAGTTGAAAACTTTACAGAGTTTGACTTGAAAATATTTTGTCAGCCCCTTCCCTAAATTCATAGATCAGAGAATTGGGCTATATGTTACATTGGGGACCAAATAAATACTCAATACTACAACAACCCTGATTGAGTAAAGAACCAGGCATTTATTTGTTTAAAGCCCAAAATTCTAAGTAAATATAATTTCACTGAGGCTCTCTGTAGCATGTTAAAATGCTGCATTTGGGTGGCATGAAAAGACTTACTACACAGTCAAATTGGTTCACATATATTATAATTATCTACTAATGCTTTTATGTTGATTCTTAGCCTACCCATAATGAGAAGAAATTGCTTATCTGAGGTCAATACTTGAGAAAAAAAGGGAGCCATTTCTCACATTAAATAATTGAAGCCTTGCAACATGCTAGATTAACCTTTTTATCATGTGTCTTGTTAGCCTCAGTATATTCACTGAGGCTTTCTTAAACCCCCTCCGTGCATTGTGCATGTTGAGATAGAACGCCAGTGAAATACATTATCAACTGAATCTAAGTCTGTCGAGGCTTGAGTCTTTCCACATGGTGGGGAAATATGAACATCCATTCTAATTTGCACTAAAATATCCTTCTGATATATATAAAGGCATTTATGTACGTTTAAGCATCTTGTAAAATCCCTTAGACCCAATGTATATTATATTGACAGTTTGAAAATACTACTGTGCACTCTTTTAATTTAATTTTCCCATGTGTTTATATACAATAAACAATTACTTACTGTTTATTGTATATTTTCCCAGTAAGTTTATAGTTCTATGTCATTATTTGATTCCAAATAATGTTTTTGGCACACTGCATTATA
>NW_005354010.1:2788962-2800908 GCF_000412655.1 Myotis brandtii
ATTAATTGGGTGTTTAGAAATGCACTGCATTCTATCCATGTTCTCCAAAACAACAACAACATTTTTTTTAAAAGCATCAGGTTTATTATCTAACCATTACACTACCCGTGGTCGGCAAACTGCAGTTCGCGGGCCACACGGCTCTTTGGCCCCTTGAGTGTGGCTCTTCCTAATCCTTAGGAGTACCCTAATTAAGTTAATAGCAATGTACCTACCTATATAGTTTAAGTTTAAAAAATTTGGCTCTCAAAAGAAATTTCAATTGTTGTACTGTTGATATTTGGCTCTGTTGACTAATGAGTTTGCTGACCACTGCACTAAACCACCTTAGTTTTTCTAAGCTTCTTACTTGGTATTTTAGACTATGCTATTTAATAGTAATTACTTATCAATACAATATATGGTTTACATTTCTAATTGCAGTTAAAGAAATTTCATACAAGAAAATAATTAGAAAGATATGTTTTGTCTTACTAATAATTTACTCATCTCCAAGGTTAGGCAATAGGACTACCCCCAGTATTTCAGACTAATTATTTTTAAAATGTAATGTTTATTTTATTATCAAATAAAAGTTAACCTGTCATGTATTATTCAAATTTTTATTTTAATAAGTCCCACTTATAAAACAATACTTAATATTCCAGTTAACATATCTGAGTATCCTTATGTTAAGTTTTACTAATATGCACTATGAAATAGAAATGCAAATATATAGCAAAGATGAGGAAATTATTAATATCACTTATTCTGAATGTGTCAACACACATCAGTCCATAGCAAATGGTTTGTATGGTCAGCCCTAGCCGGTTTTGCTCAGTGGATAGAGCATTGGCCTGTGGACCAAAGGGTCCTGGGTTCAATTCCAGTCAAGGGCATGTACCTTGGTTGCAGGCTCCTCCCCAGCCGGGGCTCTGGTTGGGGCACATGCAGGAGGCAACCAATCTATGTGTTTCTCTCACATAGATGTTTCTCTCTGTCTTTCCCTCTCTCTTCCACTCTCCCTAAAAATCAATGGAAAAATATCCTCAGGTGAGGATTAACATTAAATGTTATAATCAGATTCAAGCACTCATAAATGGTTTGGCCACCTTGAATGGAATAAAAACCTTGATATAAATGAACCTCTTCAAACATCTTTCTAATATTTTATGTGTATATTCATTGTATTTTTATGCTTGATTCAGTCTTTTTGGAGTAAAATAATTTTTAAGAATGTGTGGTCCGAAAAGTAACAAATATTTTATCTTATATATTGTTAGAGATTTCTCTGTTCACACCGAAGTCTAAATGGCATTTATGATTCACTTTATGTCCATTTTGGTAACAATAATGCTTTACTCTAACTTCTATAAACAATAAAATGTAAATATGGACATTAAATAGGAAAATGAGAAAGATATTTTAGGCTGTCAACTTATATTATCAATTTTGTATTCAAAAGTTCCTCATTTGCATAACAAGATAATTAAATTTAAATAGATACTGTTAAATGTAAAAGGCAATAAATCATTTTAGAATGCATTTGGTAACAAACGTGACCCTTTTTATTCTTCTGTTTAGTTGCTTATTCTGGAGTATTTTGTCTCAAAAGGTGATAATGGTTGTATTATTGTATTTAAATTACAACCCCCATTTTTTCTGCTACTCTGGGAAGATTTTTCTCTACCCCCAACTTGTGGTCTGCCCTGTCTCTAAGCCAATGAGATACTGCTTTCTCGCCTAGCCAGGTCACATTCCATAATCTTTTACTTTCCCCAGTTTCTGTTAAAATCATATCAGGTTAAAATATTGCATGAATTTATAACAACAGAGATTTAGTAAAACATAAATGCAAATTTAGAGCTTATTCTTTGATTTTATTTAAATTTTCAACCTAGTGTCTTCAGGGAATCATGTAACATTCTCAGCTTCTGATAAAGCCTTGCTCTGTATTGATAGTTTTCAATCTGGGCTACACTTGTGAAATCTTGGGGAACTTAAAAAAAAAAAGTATGACCTGGTATCATACTGATGCTGCTGTAATAACCTGGTTATTATTTAAAAGGAAAGGAGTGAAAGGGGAGACCAAATGGTATAGGCATGCCATTCAGACAGCTTTGCCAAAAGCTGCATTTGACATTCTCCAAGTCTATTCCTTGCTGATTGATGGGGGAAGGGACTAGACAAAGGCAGTTTAGATGCATGCCCAGTAAGGTCTGAGTGACCTGGAAAAATGCTTGCCAATCACACCTGGAAATGGGTAATTGGCCAGGATGGGCGTGGCCACTGCAATTGTGTGAAATCTAAATATATAAACTTCTAGAAAAGGAGCCACTCTCACTCTTGACCCCAGGGTGCCAAGCCCTCTTGGGACTTCTGTTGCAGGGGACTGCGCTATGGCTGCATGGCACACCCATGGACTGATGACTTCAATCTGGCCTAAATGCTGAACTATACTGGGCTGCAACATGGAACACCCAACTCTGGACCCTGGCCTGATTTCTGGCTTTGCTGAACTCCCAGCTGCCTGTCTTTCAGGACTGGCTTGGGGGAAATGGGGCTTTACAGCCTGAGGAATGTAACTCCATGCCAATACAATCTTCTACCACCTCCCATTCTGGGGACGGGGGAGGGAGGAGCGGGGCTTCTGAAAATGCTTCTTTCAGCAGTGCCCCAAGAACCTCACAAACCACAGAGGGTTCCCACTCGTGTACCCCTGCAGCATCAATACCAGACCAATTAAATCAGAATATCTAGGGGCCAGCATTCTAGTTTCAGTATTTAAAACAGCTTCTCTGGTGATTCTTAAATGAAATGATGATAGCAAACCATGGCTTCATACAATAGAACAGGCTGTGTCCTTATAAATATTAATCATAGTCTGTATTAATTCATCATAACATAGGTGGCTAGAAAAAATTTGGAAGAAGATAATTAAAGGCCTGCGATAATTTAGGCTACTTGGTATTTACCTCCTGTCAATATCAATTAAGAGGATAGACAGACAAAATGCCAGGATAGTGATAAATTACATTTCTAGCTTAGTAAAGTAAGGATTGTCATGTATAATATAGGGAAATGCTTTTATTGATAATACTGCTTTACAGAATTGCTAGAAAGTTCATCTTAGCCCTTATATTAGTTTCCTACATTTCTGTAAAATATTTCCACAAATTTGGTGGCTGATAGCAACAGGAATTTGTCTTCTCACAGTTCTGGAGGCCAGAACTTTGAAATCAAGGTTGCTTTTTTCTGGAGGCTTTGGAGAAACCTCTCTCCTAGTCCATGCCTCTCTCCCAGTTTCTGGTGGTTGCTGGCAATCCTTGGCTTGTAGATGCAGCAACCCCATGTATGACTCTGTCTTTCCATGGTGTTGTCCCCTCTGTGTTTCCTTAGGTCTGCATGTGTCCTCTCCTTATAAAGATGTCAGTTATTATATTTTGGGCCCACCCTAATTCAGTGTAACCTAGGTTTAAGTTAACTAATTACAAAGAACCTCTTTTCAAGTCAAGTCACATTGTGAAGTTCCACATGGACATGAAATTTGAGAGGACACCATAGAGCCCAGCAGTCCTTTCATTACTTAATTTCTCTGCAATTTTTGATGATGTTCAACAGTCTTCCTAAAACTGCCCCACCCCAGGTCTTATCTATATAGTTTGCATTTTTTGCTTCTCTCTGTCATAATGTCCCTAACAACATTTTGCAAAGGTATATTATTATATACCTGCTTGCTCCCACAGTCTGTGAAATCCTAGAGGGCAGGGGGAGTGACTTATTCAGGTCTGTAAATGAACGCCTAGCGTGGTTGCTGGCTTATACAAGCTCTAGAAAGGAAGGCAGAAAGAATGAGAGAGAAGGATGTGTGGCCACTCACCTAAACACAGCAGCAAGACAAAGGTCTACTATTACAGTTTCTGGTTATGAAACCATAGATCATGATTGATAACTGGTGAGGCGTGTTTTTCAAATTATTGAACTTCATGATTTTTGGAAATATAATCTCCACATATTTGTTCAGGGAATAAAGGGCTTCTATATGTGCACAAAAGGGTTTGTTTTGTATGCTGATACAGCTATGCGATCTTAATTAAGTTCCACAATGTAGGACCCTGTAGGATGAAATATTTACTTAGCAAATAGAGATTCTTTCAGGAAAAAAGCGGAAACATACAACATAGGCCATTTCTGAAACATTCACCTAGTCAAGCAGTTTACCTGCAGCTCTTAATGGAAAATGCCCTTGTCTTCCAGCACAATCTGAGAGTTCACAACAAAGCATCTTTTTACTATCCTAATTAATCTATGGCACTGGTCCCTGTGACCAATATTTTGAGTTGTTGAATCACATCATTTAGAGGTTTCAGAGGTTTACAGCTCTGGTCAACTCAGGATCTGCATGTAATTGGCACATACGAGGGATTTTCAAATTATTTCCTTTTCTGTTGTGTGAGTTTCTTGGTCAACTTAAATTTCCTACAACTGAAATATGAAGAAGGGAGGGAAAATATAGAATTAATAACTACACTAGAGGCACGGCGCACGAAATTCATGCACTCGGGAGGGGCATCCCTCAGCCTGGCCTGAGCCCTCTCGCAGTCCGGGAGCCCTTGGGGGATGTCCGACTGATGGCTTAGCCCTCTCCCTGGACCTAAGCCGTCAGTTGGACATCCTTAGCGCTGCCTGGGAGGTGGGAGAGGCTCCTGCCACCGCCTCTGCGCTCACCAGCCGTGAGCCCAGCTTCTGGCTGAGCAGCGCTCACCCTGTGGGAGCCCACAGACCACCAGGGGGCAGCTCCTGCTTTGAGCATCTGCCCCCTGGTGGTTAGTGTGTGTCATAGCGACCAGTCGTTCTGCCGTTTGGTTGATTTGCATATTAGCCTTGTATTATATAGGATGTGCCAGAAGCATAGTAATATCATGTAGTCCACTGTTTAGTCATACTGATCTAAGCCATTCCTTACTACTGCTTTCATATGTAGGTTGTGGAATGTATGAACCAAACCAAAATGGATCACTGAGAGCTGTTGATTCACAAAATGCCAGTTATATATTGTGTGCATGACATATTATTTATGGTAGATACATGGAGAATCTAGATAGGTAAAATTATTGTCTATGAGTGATTATATTGAAAATAATGGTATCACTATCACTTAGTGGTATATTAAAATGCTGATTATCATTCAAGGTCAAATTAAACTCCATATAAGCAGATTTAAAATGTAGGAGTAATTGCTTTTAAAAAGTGAATTTGAGATTATTTGGAAGTAATTACTCCTTTGAAAAAAATTTGGATTCCTTATTAAAGCACCTCTATCTTTTGCCTATGTCATTCTTAAATAGTGACATTACTTTAGAAAAGTTATTAACCAGGAGTGATTTTGCACCATAGTCAATGTTGGAAGACACTTTTGTCTCAACTTGGAGAGGGGCTGCTGATGGAATCTCAGGAGAGGCTTGGAATGCAACATCCTGCAACTCAGACAACAGCCCCCTCAGCAAAGAATTACCAGATCCAAATTGTCAGTAGTGCCTACGTGGAGATGCTCTGCTTTAAGGTAAACAACGAGAATGAAAAAGCTGGCTCTCAATTTAATCAATCTCACTTTATTGGCACACACTTGTGGTTTAGAGGACTGTTCTAAAACAGGAGCAAAGACAGAGTAGGAGATCACCAGTAAGTTTCAATTTGTTACCATATTCACTCTATTCCACACCTCAAGATAATCAAGAGCTGAACTGCTGCAATTTGCTTGACAATTATAAAACACTTTCTCACCCATTATCACACTGGACCTTCAGAATTCTATGAGGTAGAAGAGGCAGGTACTGAAATTGTCATATGCAAACTAGAGAACTGAAGCTTAGAGACTCACTAAGGGGAGGTAGCAAGGTAAGTGGAAGAAGTCCCTGCGTTCAGACAACAGGAGAGTGCATTGTCTGTAGAGGATTAAGAAATCGTGATAATGAAACCTACTGAAATTTGTGCTGCTTTGTATGAATTGCCATTCTAAGCAATGTCAGTGATGAAACACTATTTACCATGAAACTGATCTCTGCTAGCCTCCTATCTTGGTCTGACATTGTTTTGGGAGGTTAGGTGCCTTACCCCTCCAAAACTAGAGAGGAAAGGGGAATTCATAGCTATGGGATCAAATTTCACACCTGGTGTCTCTACATGCAGGCAAAGCTCCTTCACCATCCCAGCCTAAATCTTATCAGTGAAGTAGAATACCTTTTTAGGGAAAGAAGACATAGAAATGCTGTTAAATCCAATAGGTTGGACAGATTATATATTCACAGTGGTACATTGGGTCCAGTTGGGTCAACTAACCTTTTTATACCAATCAGTGATACAGAAAGCTCTTCCTGCCTTTCTGCTGGCCTTGCCACTGCTGGGGATGACCCGCTGGGGAGTTTTATGGGTCATTTATTTTGTGACAGGTAAGATAA
This sequence comes from Myotis brandtii, assembly GCF_000412655.1. NCBI lineage: Eukaryota > Metazoa > Chordata > Mammalia > Chiroptera > Vespertilionidae > Myotis > Myotis brandtii. The sequence goes on from NW_005354010.1 coordinate 2,795,400, forward strand.
TATTTTATAACTGTAATTACAGGTCCTTGTTCGGTGCCTTCCATTTCCTCACTCTTCATTCTCATAACTTCTAACCTAACCAAAATCATTAGGCCAAATGCTCTTACTTCTGTGTATTTTGCAAACTTACAACATACTCAATGCCCTGTATTTGACTTTCCTTTTGATGAGAAGGAGAAATGGCAGTTGGTAGTCTGAAAGATAGCCCCTGACCTTTTCATGATTGGACAGAAGGCTAAAAGCTGGAGTTGGGATGTGTATTTTGGCACAGCACTAAAAGATATTCCCTATGGCTGTGTCAGCAGCCTGCCAAAATATAACTCATTGACTAGCATGAAAATATTTCTCAGGGTAAGAGGAAAAATATGACAAGGCGGGAGGCAGGATTTGACATGATACAGATCTGGGGAAATGAAATGTGACAATTGCTAATACCATACAGTTTAATGAAAACTGGCATACTTCAGATTTCTAAAAGGTATTTAAGTGTATAAAACATGTATAGGTATTAATGTGAAAAGAAAAGTGTTAAAATTATTTTGATGGCACCATGGGTTATCTCTATTTAACTAGGGGAGTATCATTTACAACAGAGCCTTATGGGCCAGCTGCTTTTGATTTTGCTGTTTTTTTTTTTTCATTTCTTTACTCATGTTACATAATGATGCAAATGAAGAACAGCTGATTGAATTGTGTTATATTTATATATTTTACCTAAGGTTATATTTCTTGTTAGTCTTTAAATGCATAGCTAAAAGCATTTGGAGTGAAAAGGGCAATTATGGCTGCTTTTACTTGAGTGTAATGCTCCGAACAAAACATCTTTTGGTATAATAAATTAGTGAGTTTATTGTCTAGGACCTCAAACTCAATATGAAAGCCTGGATTTTCCACAGTGGGGTTAGAAATGTTCACTGAAAAATTTATCCAGCCAAAGGCAGATATCAACAATTTTGCATTAGGGCATGCTATTTCAAAATATTGCATTACTGGGTGAGATTTTATGCAGCATTATGTAACTTAACCTTCTTTCAAGTTAGCACACATCTCCATAAGCTTTTTCAAAACAAGTTTAAGAGTGCAATTAGGAATTGGACAAAATGGCACAACATTTGGATTTTGGCTTCAAGTTTACTCGTCTTCTCACTATGGACCAACCTACTGTACAATACGGTATCTAGTATTGCCTCCTACACAGATTATCAGTACATATTGTTTGTATTCAGAATGTAAATTGAAATCAGCAGAATCAAAAAGTTTCTCTCCAATTCTAACTCTTTGTCAGAGTCTCTCTCTTCTCTGTCTCTGTCTCTGTCTCCAACTCAGACTCTTCTGTTGGCTTACTTCTCCAGACATGGGAGACTTTAATTGTGATTAAAGTCTTTGGGTTGTGAACTAAATTTTTTTCAGAGAAATGCCCACTCCTTTGTAGCCAATGAGGAATAATGAGGCTTTTGCTGTGAACTTGATCAAGAAATCTAAATAAGTGTTTATCTGCCATCAGACTTCCTACAGGGCAGTTGAAGTAAAATAAAACTTATAAAATAGTATTTTGTTGCAATAGATGACTATAATGCAATTGAAGCACTGTCAGGTCCAAGTTTCTCATCCAGGGACTTGACCCATTTGGATGCCGGGAATTGGAAGAACACACAAGTGGCCATAGGTAGGTGGGACATGCTTTATTTTGAACAAGAGACTTACGATATAGAGAAATTAAAAAAATGGGTTTAGGTTATAGGGCTACAAATTTTATGTTTCTTTCCTTATCCTCAATGGAAATTATTTTTCAAGATACCTAGTAATGATATTGATTGCAAGCTACCATATGCAATTTATAGACATTTTTCTGTATAAACCAAGAGTTTATAATCCAGATTTAAAGATAAAACATATGTAGTAGTAAACATGATACAACTCAGAACATGGATAGTATTTTTTCTCTGATAAAACCTCATTTAAAAAAATTATTCAATTTTTATTGGTGTGACATTGGTTAATAAAATTATATAGGTTTCAAGTGTACAATTCTATAATACATTATCTGTATAATGTATTGTTTTTTTCACCACCAAAGTCAAGTCTCCTTCCATCACCACTTATGCTCCTATTACCCTTTCTTACCGCCCTCACCCCCCTTTTCTTCTGGTAATCACCATACTGTTGTTTGTGTCTATGAGTTGTTGTTATTGTTGTTTTGCCTAGTTCCTTTATGTTTTCACCCAGCCCCCACCCCATTATTATAATACAATTATAAGACTACCATCAGGAAAATACACAGAATTGTTCATTACAGTTGAGACATTGTAGAGGGATTCATGGAGTTAGTGGCATGATCTGAGGCTTGGAGGATTGCCATTGTTGAAGATACAAAGAATGAGAAGGAAACATGGTAATGAGAAAGTGACATTTTGCTGGGGTGTAAGGAGTATGCTAAAAGGAATTAAAGGAAAATAATATTGCCAGGCTAGTAATTAACACACAAAAAGTGTTCAGGAACTACTGTTAGTTATTTGAATAAATACATGGATGGACAAGATGGTTGATTAAGGCAATTTCATCACATCACATGTCAAAAGACATTTAGATTTTTAGACTTTACATTGTGGGGAGCCACTGATGGCTTTTGATCAGGGGAATGGCGTGAACAGCACTTTGAGCGCCTGAAACACTGGAAAGCCATTTAAAAGTGCACTTTATGCTTCTTTCTCATAGATTTTGTTGCCACTTTTACTCTCCTTGTAACAGTCTTTGTGAACTTGAAAGTTATATGAATAGGCAATAATAGGTGTTGATAGGGTATTAAGTCACTAAACAACCTGAGGTTTTAGACCAGGCGTGAGGCTTTTTTTTTTCTGCTGAGGGCCATTTGGATATTTATAACATCAATGGAGGGCCATACAAAATTATAAACTCAAAAATTAGCCTGCTGTATATGGTGAAACATTTAACTCACCCCTAATGCCTTGGCAGGGTCAGACCAAATGATTTCTCAGGCTTTATATAGCCTGTGGGCCAGACGTCCCCCACCCTTGTCTTAGATGAAGGTCTTCTTAATCGAAGGTAGAAGCTAAACAAGAAGCAGTGACCATAGAGTAAGCCCCAGATGGATTTATTTCCAAGATTTCAGAAACTGAAATGGTTCCAAAGAATTTAATTGAAATAGTCTTGCCTTTCATTCTCAAAACTACTTCATATTTCACTCAGATGTATCTCTGTCAAAAATAGTTTCCTCTAAGGACACTTGGTTACACTACCTTGACTAAAATGTAGATTTTTCTCTTGAGCTGCTACTGCTGTGATATGTCAAACAAAACAAAACAAAACAAAACATTGGCGTCACCCCCATTTTTGTACTAGATGAATAGACATGAGAGTTCCCTGTCAGTTGGAAAATCCTGTTCCGCCTTAGGCGTTTATTAGGTTATTCAGCTGCCACTGAATTTAGCGTGTAAAAGTAGAGAGCAGCCTCTGAAACTTGCAGGCTAATCCTTTCATTCATCTAGATTCCATTTCTGCTTCAGAAAAGAGCTTGGTGATGAATCTGGTTCTCTTCCCTCCGCAGTAATAGTTCCCACCCCAGGGTATTTAGTCTAAGGCTAAATGGGACAGAATCTGAGGACTGGGAAATGCCTTAGATCGGTGGTCGGCAAACTGCGGCCCCTTGAGTGTGGCTCTTCCACAAAATACCACGTGCGGGCGCGCACATACAGTGCGATTGAAACTTCGTGGCCACACTCAAGGGGCCAAAGAGCCGCCTGTGGCTCACGAGCCGCAGTTTGCCGACCACTGCCTTAGATCACTGAGTCCTTCCTCTTGTTGATTTTACAGTTGAGCAAAACTGAGACCCAACAGTTTAAATCCTGTCCCCCAAAGTAACACCAATAGAAAGGTCTTATGTAAAGTTGAAATGGGTGAGAAATGTATTCACTGAATGATGTCAACCTGCCACTCCAACCTAGGGACCGGAGGGTAAGAATTATAGCAATGTATTGGCAGCATAGCAAGCACTCAGAGACATGCTGGCTAACCAAGCTTCCATGGGAGCCAAGAGAAGCACATCCCGTCAGAAGCATTCTGCATGTGACTTACCATTGACACCATTTCCACTGACCACTTCCTGCCCGGTAATGATGTTGTGGTCCTTAGCTGCTCCCTCACAATCACAATCTGATTCATGATTTCATTTTCTATTCCCCTCAGGCTCCCTAACACACTGGGTATGTGCTTCATTCCCTCTGGATTCAGACTCTGACCAGCCACCTTATATTATATGCAGCGTCCTAGTGGTTAGGAGTGGGAGGAGTGTGAAGGGAGAGCAAGAGGGTCACTACCTCTTGCCTGTCTTGAGATTCCCCCCAAAGTTTGGAGTAGACAATATGACCAATACCCAGTACACCTCGTACATTTCTGCATGTAATTCTGTTTTGCACTGACTTGACTCTTAAAGCAGTCCCAGGGCTTGGATAGAGCGTGATTGGGCAGCTTGAACCAAGATTTGGCTCAGAATTGCAGCCCTGATACAAAAGGCACTTTTGTGATTATTGTCATTGTTGTTGTTATTCTCATGTTAGAAGCAACCAGACATCTGTTAAATCTATAAGGCAGAGTGTTTCCAAGCATGTTGGAATACTGCCTGCATCAGGATCATCTGCTTTTTAAAGTAGATACCTCTTCACGACTCAGAACTGCTGAATCAAAATTCGTGGGGCCTAGACACAGATGCACACTGAATTGAGAACCACTGATCTATGCTCAAGTCAAATATCTACATTCTGCTAGGGCATTACATCCTTTCACTAACTCCCCCAATTTGTTGCCAGTCACACAGAGAACTAGATCCAGAATTGGGGAGTAGTTAGCTTTAGATCACTGTGTGTAGAGCCCCTGCAATTTTTTCCTTACTGTCTTGTGGTCACTATGTCTTTATAGTTCCTATGTCTTTATGGTCTGCAAGGGAAGAAAGCTAATATATATAAAGCCCCTGCTATGCATTTATCACATCTATGTTGAAGGAACTGCCTTTGCAAAAGTCCTATATGTATTCTAAATCCACACAGTGACTTTCTTTTCTTTTTTTTTTTTTTAAATCCTCACCCGAGGATAGCTTTTCCATTGATTTTCAGAGAGTGGAAAGGAGGGGGAAGTGGGAGAGAGAGAAAGGGAAGAGAGAGAGAAGCATCGATGTGAGAGAGACACATTATTGGTTGCCTCCCACACCCGCCCCAACCAGAGATCAAACCTGCAATCCAGGTGCGTGCCCTTGGCTGGGAATCAAACCCTCGACTCTTTGGTGCACAGGCCAATGCTCTACCCACTGAGCAGCTCTGGCCAGGGCAGTGCAGTGACTTTCTAAGTGTGGTCTCAGGCAAGCAGCATCAGCATCACCTGAGAATGTGTTAGAAAAGCAACTTCTTGTCTGCACCCCACACACCCCAGAACTATGTATTAACTAGCTTTCTCGGTGGTCCTGATACACACCAAAGTTTGAGCCTGTTACTCTAAGCTT
>NW_005354010.1:2802491-2824313 GCF_000412655.1 Myotis brandtii
TATAATGTATTGTTTTTTTCACCACCAAAGTCAAGTCTCCTTCCATCACCACTTATGCTCCTATTACCCTTTCTTACCGCCCTCACCCCCCTTTTCTTCTGGTAATCACCATACTGTTGTTTGTGTCTATGAGTTGTTGTTATTGTTGTTTTGCCTAGTTCCTTTATGTTTTCACCCAGCCCCCACCCCATTATTATAATACAATTATAAGACTACCATCAGGAAAATACACAGAATTGTTCATTACAGTTGAGACATTGTAGAGGGATTCATGGAGTTAGTGGCATGATCTGAGGCTTGGAGGATTGCCATTGTTGAAGATACAAAGAATGAGAAGGAAACATGGTAATGAGAAAGTGACATTTTGCTGGGGTGTAAGGAGTATGCTAAAAGGAATTAAAGGAAAATAATATTGCCAGGCTAGTAATTAACACACAAAAAGTGTTCAGGAACTACTGTTAGTTATTTGAATAAATACATGGATGGACAAGATGGTTGATTAAGGCAATTTCATCACATCACATGTCAAAAGACATTTAGATTTTTAGACTTTACATTGTGGGGAGCCACTGATGGCTTTTGATCAGGGGAATGGCGTGAACAGCACTTTGAGCGCCTGAAACACTGGAAAGCCATTTAAAAGTGCACTTTATGCTTCTTTCTCATAGATTTTGTTGCCACTTTTACTCTCCTTGTAACAGTCTTTGTGAACTTGAAAGTTATATGAATAGGCAATAATAGGTGTTGATAGGGTATTAAGTCACTAAACAACCTGAGGTTTTAGACCAGGCGTGAGGCTTTTTTTTTTCTGCTGAGGGCCATTTGGATATTTATAACATCAATGGAGGGCCATACAAAATTATAAACTCAAAAATTAGCCTGCTGTATATGGTGAAACATTTAACTTACCCCTAATGCCTTGGCAGGGTCAGACCAAATGATTTCTCAGGCTTTATATAGCCTGTGGGCCAGACGTCCCCCACCCTTGTCTTAGATGAAGGTCTTCTTAATCGAAGGTAGAAGCTAAACAAGAAGCAGTGACCATAGAGTAAGCCCCAGATGGATTTATTTCCAAGATTTCAGAAACTGAAATGGTTCCAAAGAATTTAATTGAAATAGTCTTGCCTTTCATTCTCAAAACTACTTCATATTTCACTCAGATGTATCTCTGTCAAAAATAGTTTCCTCTAAGGACACTTGGTTACACTACCTTGACTAAAATGTAGATTTTTCTCTTGAGCTGCTACTGCTGTGATATGTCAAACAAAACAAAACAAAACAAAACATTGGCGTCACCCCCATTTTTGTACTAGATGAATAGACATGAGAGTTCCCTGTCAGTTGGAAAATCCTGTTCCGCCTTAGGCGTTTATTAGGTTATTCAGCTGCCACTGAATTTAGCGTGTGAAAGTAGAGAGCAGCCTCTGAAACTTGCAGGCTAATCCTTTCATTCATCTAGATTCCATTTCTGCTTCAGAAAAGAGCTTGGTGATGAATCTGGTTCTCTTCCCTCCGCAGTAATAGTTCCCACCCCAGGGTATTTAGTCTAAGGCTAAATGGGACAGAATCTGAGGACTGGGAAATGCCTTAGATCGGTGGTCGGCAAACTGCGGCCCCTTGAGTGTGGCTCTTCCACAAAATACCACGTGCGGGCGCGCACATACAGTGCGATTGAAACTTCGTGGCCACACTCAAGGGGCCAAAGAGCTGCATGTGGCTCGCGAGCCGCAGTTTGCCGATCACTGCCCTGGCTGACTGATCTCCCAGCAAGTGGGCCTCTCAGGTAAATGTCAGCATAATAAACTGAGAAGCTGCTACTGGCATAGGATGGGGTCTACGCTTCCCAGAACACCTGAAAACACATGATCTTAAGTTATTAGTTTGCTAGTTTCAACCGTGATCTGTTGGGCCCTGGGTTTTCTTGCAGATGTCTCAGTGGTCAAAAGGAATGAGAGCCCAACCCCTGAAGCTGCAACCATGATATGACAGACACGGAAGCAAGGTCTGGCTCTGCTCAAGGTGTGCTGCCATTCACTGGGTGTCGGGAAAAGCAGGGGACACAAACAATTGTCATAGGTGTACCACTCCTTAGCTCTCCTGAACCAACGCTGGTGAAAATCTAACGAGAGCCAGGCTGAAATGGTACAAGTGAGGGGAATAAAAACACTAACTGACAAAAGTCCATTTTGATTTTTGAAAAGCTTAAAAATTGGCTGGGCTGGTGTGACTCAGTGGTTGAGGGTCAACCTATAAACCAGGAGGTCGTGGTTCAATCCCTGGTCAAGGCACATGCCCGGGTTGTGGGCTCGATCCCCAGTAGGGAGCATGCAGGAGGCATCCGATCAATGATCCTCTTATTGTTGATGTTTCTATCCCTCTCTCCCTCTCCCTTCCTCTCTGAAATCAATAAAAATATTTTTTTAAAAATTGGAGGCCTCCAGGTGCTGGCCAGTTTTTATGTTCATCCCCTTTAGATGACGTATTTTATACTGCATCAATGTAGACTTTAGATTCTATAAACTTTTCTTATTTCCCTTTCCCCTCAGACACCAATCTCTAATTTTATTCAGAAGGGTAACTAACCACCTTGCTTTACATTATTTCCTCCTAATAACGATCAAAATTTGATTTAAACATATATCATTAGTACTTAAATGAAGCAAGTAAAGTCTCACTAATTCATTGCAACTATTGAAAGATGATGAGAGATTAGAAGAGGCCGAGTTACTCAAAATATTTTAAGAAAAGTAGCTTCTTTATTTTCCAGAGCATAGAGCAACACATATAAGACTAAAAAGTACTCCTAGATGATTTCTCCAAGTATATGCTTAATGAATAGATATAAATGATCTGACATTTTCTAGGATAAAATGTTTCTATTCAGATACATAACTCTAAATGCTTACAAATAGTTCACTGATCCATGCTTTATCTTTTCTTTAAAAAAATAAATCATACTTAGCTTATTTTTAAGTAATTTTGAGAAGGTAATCATTTGTAAATTAATTTACTTACCTTTCTTCTCATAACTTGGAAAAAGCCTTTTCTAACTCACTAGCTCTTCAATTATTTCATATTAATGAATATATGTGGGATTGAATAGAAGTTTTTTTATATATACACACTTATTGAAATGTAATTTTCATATCATAAAATTCACCCATTGTAAATGTACAGTTTTAGTTTAGTAAATTTATGCAGATGTGCAACCATCACTACAATCCAGTTTTAGAGCATTTCCATGAATAGAAGTTTTAATGTATTTGTAAGCTGTTACTTCTCCTTGCTTATTAAGCTAGCAATTATTGCCCTTGGCTGGGAATCAAACCCTCGACTCTTTGGTGCACAGGCCAATGCTCTACCCACTGAGCAGCTCTGGCCAGGGCAGTGCAGTGACTTTCTAAGTGTGGTCTCAGGCAAGCAGCATCAGCATCACCTGAGAATGTGTTAGAAAAGCAACTTCTTGTCTGCACCCCACACACCCCAGAACTATGTATTAACTAGCTTTCTCGGTGGTCCTGATACACACCAAAGTTTGAGCCTGTTACTCTAAGCTTTCTTTTCTGTAATATAATAATAATGTTAACAATAATAATTCATACATCATGGTTTTTCTTCGTATTATTTCCTAATATTATTAAACTTCTAGAGGCCCGGTGCACAAAAATTTTTGCACTGGGGGGGGGGGCCCCCACCCCGCCCTGGGCCCCCCCCCCGTTACATACATCCTTTCACTCCCCCAATTTGTTGCCAGTCACACAGAGAACTAGAGAATTCATCAACTAGATCCAGAATTGGGGAGTAGTTAGCGTTAGATCACTGTGTGTAGAGCCCCTGCAATTTTTTCCTTACTGTCTTGTGGTCACTATGTTTTTATAGTTCCTATGTCTTTATGGTCTGCAAGGGAAGAAAGCTAATATATATAAAGCCCCTGCTATGCATTTATCACATCTATGTTGAAGGAACTGCCTTTGCAAAAGTCCTATATGTATTCTAAATCCACGCAGTGACTTTCTTTTCTTTTTTTTAAATCCTCACCCGAGGATAGCTTTTCCATTGATTTTCAGAGAGTGGAAAGGAGGGGGAAGTGGGAGAGAGAGAAAGGGGAGAGAGAGAGAAGCATCGATGTGGGAGAGACACATTATTGGTTGCCTCCACACACGCCCCAACCAGAGATCAAACCTGCAATCCAGGTGCGTGCCCTTGGCTGGGAATCAAACCCTCGACTCTTTGGTGCACAGGCCAATGCTCTACCCACTGAGCAGCTCTGGCCAGGGCAGTGCAGTGACTTTCTAAGTGTGGTCTCAGGCAAGCAGCATCAGCATCACCTGAGAATGTGTTAGAAAAGCAACTTCTTGTCTGCACCCCACACACCCAGAACTATGTATTAACCAGCTTTCTCGGTGGTCCTGACACACGCCAAAGTTTGAGCCTGTTACTCTAAGCTTCCTTTTCTGTAATATAATAATAATGTTAACAATAATAATTCATACCTCATAGTTTTTCTTCGTATTATTTCCTAATATTATTAAACTATGTTAATGGACCAAAAAACACTTGGCTCAAGGTAAGTGTTCAATACATAGTCAGAATATCATTGAGTCTATATTTAGTTTTTAAAGCTGCTCCAGTTTTCTAATTGCTTAATTTCAGGTGAATCCATAGATTGCCTATACCAGTGGTCGGCAAACTCATTAGTCAACAGAGGCAAATATCAACAGTACAACAATTGAAATTTCTTTTGAGAGCCAAATTTTTTAAACTTAAACTATATAGGTAGGTACATTGTTATTAACTTAATTAGGGTACTCCTAAGGCTTAGGAAGAGTCACACTCAAGGGGCCAAAGAGCCGCATGTGGCTCGCCAGCCACAGTTTGCCGACCACGGGCCTATACTATAAGCAGTCATATTACAGGTTTCATATAAAGATTATAAAAGGGATCTAGATGTTGTAAAATTGAGGTACTTAACAAGGGAAATGAGGGTTTTTTTTTATTCCCCATTTTTAAAATTAGGACCAGTCTGTCTATATTTCTACTCGCATTTAAAGCCTGTTTAAAACTTATTCACAGGTGACTTTAACATGATATTAATAGCCTTAGTGGGCCTTTCAATGTCTTACTCCTAGGTGGGGACCAGTTTTTGGACACTAAGTACAAAAATATCTACCTCTTTATCTTTGACACCCAGATAAAAATCCCTGAATCTGGATTTTCCTTTGGTTTTCCAAATCATTATTTTTTTCAACTCCAAAGGATCTTAAGTGACATTTTTTCTCCAAGTGAGGATTGAGATTGAAATACGTATCAACCCCACTAGAGGGTGACCTTTATCTAAGGCAGGGTGCAGAGTACTGAGGGCATCCTCTGCAGTCATCTCAAGATTAGATTGTGCTGCTATTTGCTGAAGGCGAGGGAGGGTCCAAAGGCACCTCTCAGGCCAACTCAGACCTGTAGTACTGCCCTTTTCTAACTCATCCAGTAGTCTGATGGGGACATTTAAAACTGAGCTGTCGCATAACCTCAGTTTGTATTTTAGGGTAAAATTCCTTATTGATAAATGCAAGTCTGAATTTTAAAATTTTTTATCTGTTTCAATTCTGCTTCTCAAATGTCCCTTCTCAAAAGTCCCTCTCCACACCCCAGAAAAAAAAACACGTACAACTGAAAATATGAAAAAAGAAAACTCACTTTGATTTATAAAAACATAATAAAACAAACGGCTGTAGGATATTGTAAAGTTCCATTTGGGGATTTTAAAAAGTAAGACAAACAGATTCTCTACATTATTTACCAAAGAACAAGGGCACAATCAGGATGTTCCACCGTGATGAGAGAGCTGCGTTTCAGTCAAATCCTAAAAAATTAATGTTGACGACCAGATGTGTTTTCTTTTTCAAAGTTTAGATCCAAGAAGTAAAATCTCTGTAAATGTTATAACTGCTAAAAATCTTCAACTAGCCAGGGGTGGGCAAACTTTTTGACTCGAGGGCCACAGTGGGTTCTTAAACTGGACCGGAGGGCCGGAACAAAAGCATGGATGGAGTGTTTGTGTGAACTAATATAAATTCAAAGTAAACATCATTACATAAAAGGGTACGGTCTTTTTTTTTTTTAGTTTTATTCATTTCAAACGGGCCGGATCCGGCCCGCGGGCCGTAGTTTGCCCACGGCTGAACTAGACATTAGAATTCCATGTTATTTTTAAAAACCATCTTAGTAAATACCTTTTGTAGCATGTACAATTAATTAAACATTTTGCAGAATGAAGAATTTAAGTAATATTTATTTAGTCTACATGGTTTAGATACTAGATGTTTTCTACTTTGATTTTTAATAATTTTTAACATAAAAAAGCTTAGTATAGGATAGTGCTAATGCTATTAAAACATGTAGGTTGTACTAAAATTTGTTTGTTTTCTCAGAGTATTGTAAAAAAAATGTTCCTAGGACACATGATAGCTATCCCCCCAAGAAGAAAATCAATTAACCTCATGCAAAAGAAGACCACAGTAATTAAACTTGGGTTCTCATATACGGATTTTCATTGTTATCCACCTCTATAAACCCCAAAATGCAGCATTATAAAATGCATACCTATTAAAATACAAAAAAGGATTTTCTGCGGCATGAATTAGTCTGAATTAGTTTTTAACTTGCATCAGTTTATGATAAGAGATTGCCTTTAGAGAGAAAGAAGTCTTATTGGTTTTCATTGATATATTCTTGAAGGAACAGATCGCAGTCTGAATTGAAACCTTTCTTCCCAGTAAAAAATAAGGTTGCTGTGGATCTATATTGAAATAGTATCTATATATAGTTGCATGTGTTTTTATATAGAATTGCTAAGAACTACTATGATTACTTTGCAATTCTCTCTATATAATATAAATATATTATTTATCTGCTAACATTTCTATGTTTAAGATTAGGTATTTTTCATTAATTAAATAACTCCCATTTTAAAACTATAGAAGACATTCTTGAAAAGTATGTGGAGTTTGTATAAGCATACACTCATTTTATTTTATTTTATATATTTTTAATTTTATTAAATTTATTGGGGTTAATAACATTGGTTAATAGGATTGTATACGTTTCAAGTGTACAATTCTATGATACATGATCTGTATATTGCATTGTGTGCCCACCACTCAAAGTCAAACCGTTTTCTGTCACCGTATATTTGACCCACTATACCCTTTACTACCCTCCACCCCCTTTCCTCTGCCAACCAATATACTGTTGTCCGTCTGAAGCATATAGTCTTATAACCACAGCCTAAAGATGATGTGGAACTAAACTCTCATTTGCAAATTAGAGTTAAAAGAGAAACATGCATTCAATTACTTCATGATGATGCCGCTCAGACTTTGCTTCCAAGTGTACACTATGACTAAACTATATGATGAATATGACTAATTGTCTGTCACCTGCTCAGATTTGACAGTTCCTGTGCATATGGAGAGCACTCATCGGCACTGTCTTCAGTTCTTTCCCCAGTTTAAGCTTAGATTGCCCCAATTTATCTGAATTCCTTGAAAGTTTAAGCTTCCTTTATTTACTTTTATCCAACTGTTTTTATTCTTCAATTTTATGAAAAAATATTCCCTCCCTTTCTTCTTCCCTCCCTCCCTCCCTCCCTTCCTTCCTTTCTTCCTTTGCCTTTCTTTCTTTTTTTAAGAGAGTGTTCCTGTATCTCAGAATTATTAATTCTAAAATGAAGGAACCCTATGAAAGCAGTATTCCACCAGCCCCAATTCAGAGTCCAGTGCAGGGTTTGGCCAACTTTTTTTTCTCTAAAGGGCCAGATGAAGGTTCTAGGTTTGTAGGTCAGATGGTCTCAATTGCTAGTAATCAACTGCTTTATAGCTCAAAAGTAGCCATAAGCAATATGTAAATTAATTATCTTGGATGTGTTCCAAAAAACTTTATTTACATAAACTGTTGGCTGGCTGGATTTAGCCTGCAGGCTGTAGTTTACTCATTCCTGATCTAGAGGTTTCAGTTCTGCCTCACTAACCTGGCCTTTCAAATATTGTTCTTGAGAACTGCTACTATATGAATCTTTCTCGATGCCTGATAGCTGAGAACTTCTTCTGTGGAATATATTAAGACATTAATGGGGGGACCTGTGCAGAGCCTGAAGTGTCCTCCTTTGGACTAAAATCGTCCTCCACCCTGAGTCAAGTTTTTGTTTGTTTGTTTTGTTGTTTTCTTTTTAATTAATAAACTTTACTTATTTAAACATAGACTTTAATTTTTTAGCAGTTTTAGGTTTATAGAAAAAGTGAGCAGAAAGTAGAGAGTGGAGAGAGTTCACATATAGCCCCTTGCCACCATCACCCTCGACGCATTTCCCTTTTATTCACATCTTACATTAGTGTGGTACAAATGTCACAATTGATGAGCCAACATTGATACGTTATTATGAACTAAAGTCCATAGTTTTCATTAGAGTTTATTCTCTGTGTGTACATTCTATGGATTTTGACTAATATGTAATAGTTTGTGTCTACCACTACAGCATTATACAGATGGTTTCACTGCCCTAAAAATCCCATGCTCCACCTATCCACTCCTCCCCCTACAGTTCCTTTCAGCCACTGATCTACTTACTCTCTCCATAATTTTGCCTTTCAAGAATATCATAGAGTTGGAATATAATATGTAAACATTTTGGATTGGCATCTTTTCACTTATTAATATGCACATAAAGTTCTCATGGCTTGATAATTTATTTTTCTCGCGGAATAATAGTCATTGTATGAATTACCCGTCTGCTTACACATTCACCTATTGAAGGGCTACCTAGGTTGCTCCCAATTTTTGGCAGTTATGAATGAAGTTGCTTTAAACTTTGATGTGCTGGTTTTTGTGATGATGTAAATTTTCAACTCTTTTTCCTTCACCTCAAAAACGCCAGTTTACCTTTCAAGCCCTAACTAAATAGCACCACGTTTACATTTCAGTTTCAGATGACAAAAAAGTTCTGGAAATGGGTGATGCTAAGCATTACACAACAATGTGAATGTACTTAATGCTAGTGAGCTGTACATTTAAAAATGGTCAAAATGATAAATTTTGTGTTATTTGTATTTTATCACAATAAAATAGCAGAACATCTAAAAAACAAACAAAAGAAAATAAAAAATGTTTCCTGTTCCCCTAGGCAGAAATAGCTATTCCCTTCTCTAGTCTCCATCACAGTACTGGAAGCTCTGCATTGTGATTGCTGATTGGATAGATTGGATATTGATTTGGTTCACTAAAATGAAACTGAAATTCTTAGAGGACAGGGACTACATGTTAGCTATTTTTCACCTCCAGTAACTGATATATGATTGGCACAGAGACACTCAAACATTTGTCAAATAAATAAATGAATTGAATAGCATTGGAAAAATACTGTATAAAGAAAAATAGGTCCTTCAGTATTTGCTATAAGTTTAATTCTCCATATGCTACTCAAAGCTAGTTTTATATTCACCATATTCATCTTGCATACACTATAACGATACTACTGCTGACCCACATTCTCCTTTAATGCTACCAGACTAATGTCCTGTTGCCATATTAGCAAAACACAGAATATCCTTCCCATCTCTCATACAAAAAGACAGGCTTAGGTTACAATTATTATGTGGTCATAAAATCAATGTTTTAAGATCAAAATTGCAAGAATTTAAATACAAATGTGGTCTTTGTATCATTAACTGAAACCGTGATACCCAATCATAGACTACAGATTTCTCCTCAAAGGTCTTTATACTCCCTTCTGCCAGTATCTCCCTCCACTGTCCTTTTCTAGGGTGAAATCAGAAACAGTCTAAATCTGGCCAGTCTCTCAACAGCATCCTCAGATTTATAAAGTTCTCTTTATAAATTATTTTTTACAATCTTTATGGTATCCTCTGTTGAACCATTTCCCCTCCTGCACTCACCAATTTTAAGACTGTCCAATAATCCTTACTTGGTAATACTCCCTCTGGCAGTTCCTGCTAATGACTCCCCCTTCCCTGGTCCCCTGTTGCTCCCACTCATTGTTTCCCTTATCTTCCCTTTTTGCATTTATTCCTGTTTTTATAATTCCATGATAAACAGATCTGAATTTACTGTATTCGATGAATACAGCAATTAGGAGAATTATAGAACACCCTTATATGGTTTCTTCATTTTTGTGAATCCTGTTTGACATTATTACAATTCTCTTTATCCTTAATCTTTTCATAAGAACAATAGCTAACATTTATTGAGGGTACTTTGCATCAAAAATTCTCACTCAATCCAATTATTCCATGGAAATAAGTACTTTATTTTGAAGGTTAAATGACTTTTCCATGATCATTAGTAGTAAGAGGCTAGAGTGGGATGCAAACCCATGTCCATTAATTTTTCAAGTCCTCAACCTTGACCCCTTTACTGCACTTAGGGTGGGCTGCACTCAGTGATCACTGGTTCTCATCTATGATTTTCTCTCTTGATGACTTTAATTCACATTCACGTTGACTGATCTCCTTATTCCAACGTCTTTCTGACCCTGGATTGATTTGGTTGTCTTTCTCTGCATGTATATATTATTCTTAAAAGTGTGGTGATTCAAGGAGCACACAATTCTCTAAGGGCCTGAGCATTGTGCTCTGTAACAAGGTGTGATGATACTTGTTAATTTATTTTCAGTTTTCCTCCTCAGGGCACCTACCTTTTGGTTGGTCTCTTTAGTTGAAAAAGCAGATTGGACCGATTGAGTGAATAGAAGAACTAACCTATGAAACTATACCTGAAAGTTTACACAATTCAATGCAGAATGATAAATGTGGCAAGTCAGGATAAACGTGTACAGATTAATGCAGAGAACAGGGATGGAATTTGCGTTGTTTTATAGTAATACAGTGTGAAAGTGAAAATTATTTTTAAAGGGCCAGATAAATTCATAAGTGATGGATAAATAACATGTATTAAGGAAACAAATAGGAGCCCACCTCTCAAATCTTGCCCTGGCATCAGTAAGAATAACTGTGTTTCATATTATTCTAAAAATGTCACAAAATTTACTTCTTTTGACAATGTTTTTGGGTCATTCTTATGTATTTAACTGAACTGACTGGGAATAGAATAGTTTCCTATTGTAGTGTATAAGGTATAAGTGTATAAGGTTTCCTTTTGCAACATTATGCCCTCAATGGGGAAGTTTATAATGGCCATCATCCTCTGGTGTTTTAGTGGTGATAAGGAAACCGCTTTGTTTACTAATTGGGACTTAAAAAACAACAACAAAAAACTATAAGGAATTTAAGGAACTATTTCCATCAAATTTCAGTTTTTTTCTCCTCCAACTTTATTTGCTCTGCAACTAATAATAATTCCTCAACTGTGATTTTTTTTTGTTCTAGGAATAAATATATTTTGTAAAAGTAATCTGGAATTGAAAATACACACATAACAGGCTACTTCAAGATAAAATTGAAATACGACAGTGCGGAAAATTACCCCATGGGTATTTGAAAAAAAATCTATATATATAAAAGCCAAGTGACCGGAAGGATAAAATTGAAATACGACAGTGCAGAAAATTACCCCATGGATATTTGAAAAAAATCTATATATGTAAAAGCCAAGTGACCGGAACACCGGAATGACCAGAATGATTGGTCACTATGATGGGCACTGCGGTGGCCAACCGGCCCGATTGGGATCCCGATCGCTCCCCCACAACCTCCTGCAGCCCCTCACCAGAATGACCAGAATGACTGGTCACTATGACGGGCACTGCGGCAGCCAACCGGCCCGATTGGGACCCCGATCGCTCCCCCACAACCTCCTGCAGCCCCTCCCCTGGCCGGCTGGGCCCCTGATTGCCCCCCCCACCCCTATCAGGGACAGGGCTGGCAGACCTCCTTCAGCCCCTCCCCACTGCCGGCTCAGCCCTGATAAGCCCCCATTGGGGTCAGGCTGGCTGGACTCCACCCGTGCACAAATTCGTGCACCAGGCCTCTAGTATTTTATAAAAGGACAGAAAGCACTGTGTAAATGTATGTTATACACATAAGCTTATTTTGCCCAAGAATACAGAAGTGCAGTATTTGACCTTTCAGAAACAGCAGTTTTACAAGCAAGAAACCTACACATCGCACTTGACATTCCTTCTCCCTAGCTGCCATGTACAATCACATAGCAGTGACTACTTGACCTCCTAAATGTTTTCCCATTCTGCCCTGACTGGTTTGGCTCAGTGGATAGAGCGTCGGCCTGCGGACTGAAGGGTCCCAGGTTCAATTCCAGTCAAGGGCATGTACCTTGGTTGTGGACACATCCCCAGTGGGGGGTGTGCAGGAGGCAGCTGATTGATGTTTCTCTCTCATCGATGTTTCTAACTCTCTATCCCTCTCCCTTCCTCTCTGTAAAAAAATCAATAAAATATATTTTAAAAATAATAAAAAAAATAAATGTTTCCCCATTCTGCCCTTTTTTCTCCATCACCACTGCCAATGCCCTGGCCTGGCACTGCAGTAATTAAACCAGCATTCTTGGAACCAAACTGACTCTCCCTTCTTCATACTTTAGGCAGAGTGGTCTTTCCAAATGCCTACCTGATTATTACATGCTGTTGCATAAAAACTTTTGATGTCTTCCCATTGCCTTTAAAAAGACCAAAGCCTTTAACATGACATCCTGACTTAGCTCATACCTAACACCTAGATCTCTACTCCTATCTCTTTCTCCTTCATTTGCATTCCAATTTCATTGTTTCCTTTTTGTCCCTCAAATGATCTGTGCCTGATCCTTCCCCAGGGACTTTGCAAGCAATATTATCTTTTGAGGAATATTCTTCTTCATACTCTAAGCTTAGTTAACTCATACTAATGCTTCAGATCTCAGATCAGAGTTTAATGTTTTTCCTTACCAACCCGGATTTGGTCACATTTGTTTGTTGTGTTTTCTCATAGAAATCATTCTCTCCATGTAAGAACTTGTCCTATTTTGTAATGATATGATCATTAATGTGAACATCTGTCTCTCCCACTGTATACTCCAAGAGAAGACAGACTATATCATTTTTTTCTCATTATTATATCTCAAATTAAGAACAGTGACGGGCAATGGAGTTACCTCAAAGAATTGAAAATAGAACTGCCTTATTTCTTCTGTGAATTTATCGGAAGAAACCCAGAACACTAATTAGAAAGAATATATGCACCTTTATGTTCACTGCAATGTTATTTACAATAGCTAAGATTTGGAAGCAGCCCAAGTGCCCATGAGTAGATAAGTGGATGGAAAAGCTGTGGTACATTTACATAATAGACTACTACTCAGCCATAAAAAAAATAAGGAAATGTTAGCTTTTTTGACAGCATGGATGGATCTAGAGAGTATTATGCTAAGTGAAATAGCAAGTAAGAGAAAGACAAATACCATATGATTTCACTTATATGTGGAATCTAGGGAACAGAATAAAGTAACAAACAAAACAGAAACAGACTCATACCTCTCAGAGGGAGTGGAAGGCTGGGTGAAAAAAGTGAAGGGATTAGGGAAAAAACTCATAGACAGACAACAGTATGGTCATTACCAGAGTGGAATGGAGGTGGGGGAGGCAGGAGAGGGTAAAGGGGGGATAAATGGTGATGGAAAGAGACATGACTCGGGGGGGTAAACACACAATACAGTGTTCTATAACACAGATGCTGTGTTATAGACCTGTACACCTTAAACCTATATAATTTATTAACCAATGTCACCCCAATAAATTCAAATTTTTTTTAAAAAAAGAACAGTGACTGTCAAATACTAGAAGCTTGCTAAATATTTATTAGATAAATGATTGCATGAATTTTAGACTCCATTACTTATAGTATAAGTGGAAAATTGTTTCCATTTACTCATAATATTTAATTTCTAAATTTTATTATCTAATTTCTGGGGCAGAAAGTTTATTTGTAATAGTCTTTTTTAAAACCAATTTTAAATAAAATAATTCTACCTATTTCATAGTGCTCATTCTCAATGAATAACCTATGCAGTGAGACAATATCTTCATCAATGCTGTAATATTTCATAATATAACATTAAAATAATTCAGGGCTAATTTAGGGAGAATGCAGTCCATAGCAGAAATGAACATTAGGGGCTTTAGCTTCACCTAATCAGAGTTACTTAGCCAACAGTTTGACATGTTTCTCTCCTCCTTAGAAGGTATTGCTATGACCTCCTTTCTTACTTTCTTGGCCTCTGGTTTCAGTGTTCAATGTTTGTCCTTTTGGGTTAACCTTTGGAATTATCGAACAAGTTGTTACCAGAAATCATAGCCAATGTGTTTCTAGCTAATAAAGCAAAATCGAGAGAATACAATCCCGAGGTGTTAATTTTAGCACCTCGTGGGCTTCTCCGTGTTCCACACATTTAGCCTTAATGATTCTTATCAGATACTGACTTTTCCCTTATTCCAGTAAGATGATTTCTTTGCTGCTTGGGGGAAAAAAAATAAACCTTTTACATTTGGTCCGTATTTTCAACAGTGTTATAACTCATAAATATGTGCTAAGTAGCAGCATGGTGTAGGTAAAAATATCACATGCATTAAAAAAAAAATTCTTAGTCCATTGCTTCTTAGGACTTGTTCCCCCTGAGACTGAAAGTCATCATCTGTGACATTGGGGTAATGCTATTTTCTTCTGAAAGCATTTTTATAGCACTATTGAATCAATCAAAACATGTGAATAGTCTTTGAAAACAATAAAGCTCTCAACAAGGAAATAGTATTCAATGACTATTGTATTTTAGGAGTACTATGGGATCTATTTATCTAGCTTCTTTCATTTTCTATGGAAGCTTGCATTTTAGAGGTTGGATGAATAGGTACTTTTGATCTGTTTTATTTGGTTAAGTTTTTATTTATATAAGTACATGTTTTTGGCTGGGTTGGTTTTCTTAGGAAACATCTATAACACATAAGCTTAATACAAAAAAAAGTTTAAAGTCTAATTTAGAATGGGGTTTAAAGAAAGGATAGAATGGGATTTAAGGAAAGAAAAGTAGAAAAGCTTGAAAATGCCTGTAGAAATAGGCCTGAGAGAAGTATATAGATTTGTAGGAATATTATTAAAATATAGCTCAAAGAGTGCCCAGCTAGTGTAGCTCAGTGGTTGAGCATGGACCCATGAACCAGGAGGTCACAGTTCAATTCCCAGTCAGGGCACATGCCAGGATTGCAAGCTCAATCCCCAGTGTGGGCTGTGCAGGAGGCCGCCTATCAATAATATGATACCATTATAATTTAATCTAGTTAATAACAACAGGGAAGGAGCAAAGGGAAGGCCAAATATTATAGGCATGTCATTTGTGCAGCTTTGCCAGGAAGCTGCAGTTTAACATCCCCAGGTAGCCACCCATCTCTTCCCCGTAGATTGCTGGGGGCAGGGACTAATGGGGGAGAACAGACTTATGCCCAGCCAAGTCTGGGTAAAATAGGGAAGGTACTTGTCTGTCAGTCATACCTGGGAGCAAGTCATTATGTATACATAAAGATTTTTATATATTTGTGTCTATATAATATGTATTAAAATCTATAAAGATACATTTTATATTAAATAAATTAAAATAATTAATTGTTTAATATTTAATCCTTATAATAAATAATGTTCTTGCCATAATTTTAAAAGTCATGTCAATAAGTCATAAGAAAAAAAGATATATAAATATCATATAATAAATTAAAAATATATTTAATACATAAAATAATGTCTAAAGATACATATGTGTAGCTTTATACATGCATAACTTCTCTAAATGTCAAATCATATCTTTATTGACAAAAAACAAATAAACCCAAAACATGTTCATTTAAAATCTTGTTTCCTCTAGAAACTACTGAAGTAACAATTTCTGGCCCTTTAAGGATAAAGTAGAAACTACTTTGATAGTGGATATATAATTAAAATTACTGGCTCCTATAATTAAATAAAATCTCTCTCTATATATAACTATACTTTAGTTTGAAGTATATTCACAAACAATTTACTATTTTTCTCCTTGTAGGGATTAGTTACAGTTCAATATTATAAATATTTGATTATGTAGAATTTCAGATAAGTAAAGCAAACCTAAATTTTCTACTTTTGAGTATTAAGTACAAATCCTTCTTTGTTTCAAAGTTTATAAGTATAAAATCTGCTAAAAGGTCAGAATTCTCTTCCTTTTATATGTAATCTCAAGAATGCTCTGCAGTTTTTGAAGGACCTGAGTAATGTCATAACAATATCATAAAAGGACATGATTGATTTAAAAACTATAAAAATGAGGGAAAGAAGCATAAATCTCTGCTGATTTCAGGATATACTCTAATAGACTACATCTCCAAAAAGTAGAAAAACTGGGAATGTGGGTTAAGTGGATCATTGGGATTCACACCTAAAGATATGGCTAATTAAGTTGAAACCTGTCAAGAAAAACTGAATAACTACTACCCTGGTCAGGATAACAACATTCAATTGGTACTTTTTGATTTAGTCATAGTTTATAAATATAATTTCCAACTCAACTTATATTTTACAAATCATTTCCTACCTCTATTATCTTATGTAATATTTGCAAAAAAAAAAAAAATCTTTGTGACTTGTTATTCTCCAAGTAAGAACTTCTCAATTTAAGCCTGGAGAGCAATATTCATAAGAAGTCCAGGTTCGGGGTCATTACTAATGATGAAAAAGAACTGAATTTTTTGATAACTCTGAAATTTTCCCTTTCAAACAGTGGAGCTGGTGCAGGTGCTGGTGCTAGGTACACTGGCATACATTAACCAAACATAGTTTTTATTTTTATTTAGTCACAGATTATACCAAAGATGATGCAGTAACTACATAAATGGAATTTATGGGATGTCACTTCCATATTCTTACCAGTAGCCCAGGCTCATAACATACCGTAAAGGCTTTTCCAGGGATGAAACTCTAATCAAAATTCTGATTCAAATTGAATGCATATTTATACATGAAAATAAGTGCAATCCAAGTTTAATTTGGGGGTTCTTAGCACCTTAGGAATTTTGAAGTCAGAGTAACAACCCCTCCCCTATTACCTTGGTTGGAAACCCTCAAAATTTATCTTACAACAGGGCTGGCAAAAATTTTTGGCAAAGGATCATACAGTAACCATTTTCAGCTTTTTTAAAAATATATTTTATTGATTTCTTACAGAGAGGAAGGGAGAGGGATAGAGAGTCAGAAACATCGATAAGAGAGAAACATCGATCAGCTGCCTCCTGCACACCCCCTACTGGCGATGTGCCCACAACCAAGGTACATGCCCTTGACCGGATCAGGGCCCATTACCCTTGAATCCGCAGACCAACGCTCTATCCACTGAGCCAAACCAGTCAGGGCCCATTTTCAGCTTTTCAGGCCATACAGTCTCTGTCTCAACAACTCATTTCTGAACTTTCTGGTGTGAATTTACAAAAACAGACAGCAGCTGCATTTGGCCCATGGACTGCCTTTTGCCAACCACTAACATTCTCAAGTTCTTTGGTTATGGTTATGCTTAATTATCTGGGCTTCTGGCTGATTCCTTGGTTATAAATTAAGGAACTTGGGCCTTCTCTTCCCTCCACCCTCTCCTTTTATCCTGAACCCAGAAGCCTAGCTGTGTACATGATAATGGCTCATCAGGGTGTTTTCCTAAACAAAAACATTTCCCTTAGAAGAGGAATTCTGCTACTACTGTTAACAAAGTAAGTACACCACAGATGGTGCTTTCATTTCGAAAACAACCACAACAGAAAAGGAGATATGAAATTTTTGTTTGGTTGTTATGTTTTCCTATTCTATGGTTTGATGATTTAGTTTGGCAGAGATACAAATTAATATTTAAGCTCCTGCTGGAACTCAACTGTTGTTGACTTGGTTGTTTTGGTGTTGGTGGTTCTAAATATAGACAGGCAAGATGAGAAAAGGATACATCACACTTTGTATCTATTTATCTTCGGCAGTTTTGAAGAGTGTATATGTAAGCTTACATTTAAATAAGCAGTCTCTTGTAATTACCGCCTGTTTTGGGGTGTTTCACTGGCACAATCATGATATTACTACAAGTATGAAAACCACAAGTGAGGGTGGGGATGCATTGATGCCAAGCCACCGGGGTTCCTTCTTCTTTTAGTACTTTTCTTGCCACTCTACATTGGTGGTCTCAGCTGGCGGCGCCTGGGCCCCATCTCAGCCCCCTGGTCCATGCTTTATTGAAAAACAAAAACAAGAACCAAGAAATAGTTGTCACCCTTGAAAGGAGATGCTATCTAGAAACATGGATTTCTTACTTCCTTTAAAAAAATCAGTTCTATTGAAGATCTAAAGTTTTTTTTTTTAATATATTTTATTGATTTTTTACAGAGAGGAAGGGAGAGGGATAGAGAGTTAGAAACATCGATGAGAGAGAAACATTGATCAGCTGCCTCCTGCACACTCCCCACTGGGGATGTGCCCGCAACCAAGGTACATGCCCCTGACCGGAATCGAACCCGGGACCCTTCAGTCCGCAGGCCGGCGCTCTATCCACTGAGCCAAAACAATTAGGGCTGAAGATCTAAAGTTTTTATTTTCAAGTAAGAACCATTATTTCTACTATTTTCTCTGTCTCTTCCTCCAAGCCTGAGTAAGGGGACATTTATCCTTGGAAGGGTACTCTGATTATACCAGCTTGCTTCCACTCTTGTATCTTCCTGGACAGTATAGGCATTTGAGTTTATGGCCCCTGCTGTGTACATGATTCCTGGGGGTTTGATCAATTACCATTATGTCATGTCCAACCTAGGGACTTTTCATCTATCTTTCTAGAGCATATTGTAGGACTCAAACACAAAACTAAAGTCATTAGTGGTACAATTACTATCAAGAGCATCTTTTTGTTTATGTTGGTGAATATCAATTTTCTCTTGCAAGGAATGCCTTTTGGAAGTTGTGCCAAGAAAAATAAAAGATTTTCTCTTTTCCATAATTTTTATAACCTATAGCCATTTTTTAAAATATATATTTTATTGATTTTTTACAGAAAGGAAGGGAGAGGGATAGAGAGTTAGAAACATTGATGCGAGAGAAACATCAATCAGCTGCCTCCTGCACACTGCCTACTGGGGATGTGCCCGCAACCAAGGTACATGCCCTTGACTGGAATCGAACCCAGGACCCTTCAGGTGATGCTCTATCCACTGAGCCAAACTGGTTAGGGCTATAGCCATTTTCTTTTTGTTTTGGCTACAAGGAAGTTCAGAACTCAATTTATAACGTGCCATAATTCTGGTGGTATTTCTCCCTTACTTTATGCATCCTTGACTATTGCATTAATACTAATTACTAAAATGAGCACACACATACATACACATGTTCTACAATTTTCAAGTCCATTTTGCAAGAGATCGGGCTTCAACACATCAGTATGTAAGTGATATGTACACTAACTTCTCAAAGTCACCCTCCAAATTAACAACAGATTTGTATTTATAAAATAAATGGGGAGTTTTTTTTAGAATAAGTAGTGAGTACTTACTGTACACCACATTCTCTTCTAAATGTATAACACTAGAGGCCCAGTGCACAAATTTGTGCACCAGTGGGGTCCCTTGGTCTGGCCTATGGGTTTGGGCTGAAACTGGCTCTCCGACATCCCCCGAGGGGTCCCAGATTGCCAGAGGGCACAGGCTAGGCCAAGGGACCCCACTGGTGCATGATTGGGACCGGGGAGGGTTACGGGAAGTTGGCCAGCCAGGAAGGGACCGCAGGAGGGCTCCAGAGCATGTCTGGCCCATCTCACTCAGTCCCGATCAGCTGGACCCCAGCAGCAAGCTAACCTACCGGTCAGAGCATCTGACCCCTGGTGGTCAGTGCACGTCATAGTGACTGGTTGACCGGTTGACTGACTGCCCTCTGGTGGTCAGTGCACATCATAGCAAGCAGTTGAGTGGCCTTAACATATCATTAGCATATTATGCTTTGATTGGTTGAAGGGATGACTGGACCACCGGACACTTAGCATATTAGGCTTTTATTATATAGGAGGTATTAATTCACTCAATCCTCCCAACCACTCTATTATCCTATGGTTTTGTACACTTTTTAGAGAGGCAGAAACTGAAGGCCAGAGATTAAGTAATTTCTAATCAGGCTATGCCATTATTCCCTTGCTTATTTAAGAACCCTTCACATCTATCTCTTGCTTCTAAGAAATCTAGTCTGTTTATCAGAGTGTCCAAGATCCTTTGTCACATTTATCCAACCCATCTTCCTATCCAGTGCTGCCCCCACAAAGCCATAGTAATCGATTAATTATAGTTCTCCACATGTACCATGGCATTTCCCACCACTGTCCTTCACACTGCTTATTACACCTACCATCCCTCTAGCGTTTTGAAGGTAAGTCTATCACAGCAGATATTACACTGTACTGTCATTTTCTAATCACAAGACTTTTAACAAAATTCTTCCAGTGAAGAATCTTGTTTGCTTTGTATATGGTTATTTTGGTGTATCTGATACTGAGCCCAATTGGGCTCATTGACTAATTATTTATCTAAATTTTCATTTGCTGAAATATTGATATAATTGAAATAATATATTTTAGATTATAAGTGATGGGGAATTTTTTTTTAAATAAGTAGTCAGTACATACTGTACGCCACATTCTCTTCTAAATATATAACATATATTAATTCACTCAATCCTCCAAACCATTCTATTATCCTATGGTTTTGTACTTTTTTTAGAGAGGCAGAAACTGAAGGCCAGAGATTCAGTAATTTCCCAAAGGACACAGCTGGTAAGAAGTGGGGCCAAGGTTGAGCCCCAGGAGATCTGGCTGCACAGATGGTGTTCATAGTCACTTTACTGCCTCCCATTTATGTATATTTGTCCCTTATGACACCTAATAAATAATAACAAATCTTAATTTTCATTAAGTACTTCTGGGAATGCAGGGATTCCTTCTGTGCTCCAATAATTGATGAGCAGATTGATTTCTTGAAAAGTCTAGAGAAGTCTAACAAAATGTATTAGGTAATAGTGTCTTTGAATGTAGTACATTTGTGCATATATTAGTTATTTAACCAAGAAGAAAGAAGACTGAAAATATACTGACCAGTCTCCACCATCACAAGCAACTAAAGGAATGGCTCTCGTTGTAGGAGACAGAAAGAATCACCTATCTGTGAAGCCTCTGGCACAGCTCACAGAAAGGGGATGTGGAATTGGCTACCTGAGAATATTAAGATGCAGTATTTTATCTACTAGTAAAAAGACTTAGTGTCAGATGTCGTTAAGGTATACTCAGAGAAAGAGTGATTTCTTCCACATCAACTGTCTTCCTTCTCTTTCCTATTCAACATAGTCAACTTAGAGTGAAGACAATACCTTTCCAATTTGCTGATGGTAATGCAAGCATTATCCTCCATGTTTCTTACATTATGGCAGTGGGGATCAGATAAGACTAAGGGTTGACTGCCCTATGGATCTGAATTTCCAAAGCTGGAGGCCCTGGTTTCTCTAGTTAAAAGTCAGTCATCAATAATCCTATCAATAAGGTGAGCCAGGCTTTGGGCAGAGAGCTGGTTTCCCAGAAGGCAGGTGCCAGCTCCTCTGACCCCTGAATGACCTCAGCTTGCATCAGCTTTTACCAATCCCACTTCAGCCAGATTTGAGATAAGTTTTAACTAATAAGTAATATGCTTGTATGCCTTGGTCTATCTCAATAAAAAGATAAATCTCTTCTGTTGAAGATGCACTTTCAACCAATCTATCTATCTATATATATCTATATCTATATATCTATATATCTATA
>NW_005354010.1:2824344-2899476 GCF_000412655.1 Myotis brandtii
ATATAGATATAGATATAGATATAGATATAGATATAGATATAGATATATATAAAAGCCTAAGCGACCGAACAACCGGATGACCAGCCGGTAGCTATGATGCGCACTGACCACCAAGGGGCAGACACTTGATGCAGGAGCTGCCCCCTAGTGGTTAGTGCGCGCTCACAGCGGGAGTGCAGCTCAGCCAGAAGCCGGGTTCATGGCTGGCGAGCGCAGCTGCAGCTGTGGGAGCCTCTCCTGCCTCTGCGGCAGAGCTACTGAGCAGCGGTGGTGGTGGCAGCAACAGGCACAGTGGGGCCGGGATGAGCGTGAGCAGTGCCTGGCCCCAGCTCAGGCTCCTCCCCGGCCGCTTGCCACTTCCAGCACTGCTCCGTCCTTTGGGGGATGTCGGACTGCCACAGGGGATCGTGCCAAAACTGGCACTCCGACATCCCCTGAGGGGTCCCAGATTGCGAGAGGGCCCAGTCCAGGCTGAGGGACCCCACCGGTGCACAAATCTGTGCATCGGGCCTCTATATATTATACTTATTAGTCTTTTGAGGATAAGCCAGATTTACAGTGTTTCATTTTATTTTTCTCACCACAAATGTATGAAAAAGCATCCTTTTGCTAGTCTTTCCTCTGAGGTGGGTCTGGAGATTGACTGGGAGAGACTGTTATTTATTGGTGAGAGATCTAATAAGAGGGTATTTGGAGAAATAGAACTTAGTAGAAGGCCAGAACATTTATTTCAACAGGATCATCATCAAGTCTGAGGTGGAATCATCTAGAAGAAGTGAAGGTCTACATAATTCCTTTGGAAGGAGGCTAAGCCTACCTTTTGGCTATTCTGATATCATCAAAGTAATCATTGGATTTTCCACTTTTGTCATGAAAAGCATCTTCCTCTTGGCAAACTGTTTGCTTCCAGTGAATTAGTTGGAGTTATGCGTTACTCTGAATAAATTATAACCTGCAAGAGATACTAGTTGATAATTCATACTCTCGTGGGAAATATTGAAGGAAAGTTTCTACTGGTAATAATGTCACATTCCTTCTTATGTTACATAATCTTAACTCTTAAAAGTTTTAATTTTTAGACCCTAAAGGATATTTTTTTTCAGAATGTGTATAGAAAATTACTTTTTCAAAGAAAAATGAAAGTTAGTTTTTTTCTGTAGTCATAAAATCCTATTAGGGTAAAAATTTTTTCAAGTACAGTGATATTTAAAAAAAAATTAATGACAAAACTCTCTTTTGCATATATATTAGCATAGTGTTCAGCCTATTTGAAATAGCCATAAAAACAAGTTAAGGGACTTTCCAGGCCTACAACTACAGAGGTTGAATTTTTCAATTAATTTTAATAGAGGTCTATCAGAAATGTCTTTGTAGGTTAAATCTCAGAAGTAAAAGTCATCAATGGGTATTTGTGTTATTAATGATAATCATAAAATAGTAAAGCTTTGTGCTACTCATCAGTCAATATAGATCATGGCATTGAGAGTTATAGCATTTAACTCATTGTTTTCAGTTAGGGCACCTTTGGATATTTTTCTCCAAAGTGGCTCCAAACCATGGAATTGGGTCATTATTTTCATCTCTGTCACTATAACCAGCTAGCACACCTGTGCCGGGGTCCAGTCCCGGGGGTCCAGGGGTTCCCAAAGGTGTGGACGGAGTAGGTGAAGAATGTTTTACACGGAGACAGCGTTCAGAACTCTCTAGCTCTCTTTAGTCTCCGTGGATCGTCCTGTGCCTGGCTGAGGCCACAGAGAAAGATCCTGAGGCAAGCTGAGCCTTTATTTTTATAGTCAGAGGTAAACAAGGTAGTGGTTACCAAAGTTACACTGTTCTTGTGAGTTTTTTCACTTATCACTGTTCTTGTTGCACTTCCCTCAGCACATTAGCTTCCCAGATAAGATCTAGGGAGCGTCATAAGGTCAAGCCTAATTATGCTTAAGAGGACTGTGCCCTCTAAGCTGGGACTTGTTTGTGACTTTGCCAACAGGTCAGTCCGAGGTTTAATCCTATATCGGCTCCCCACACACCTGGACTCAGCTCTAGGAGCTCGTTGGTGCGCCAGCTGATTGTTATGATTTTAGTTTGGGGTTTCCATTTGTCTCTTTGTTGGTAAAATGTATCACCCTATAGTATCAGTGATCTAATGAACAACTGGTCGCTGTTAGGGTATCTAATGAACAACTGTCCCTATGGATTACAAACACCTGATATATATACCTGGTATTTGCTATTTGTTTAGTGTATGTGGATATGATACTGCTTTGTGGTCTTCTTTCTGGTTATACACTGATTGCATTGTTTTTTTGTTTAAAAGATTTTGAGTTTGCTTATGCCTTCTATTTTCTTATTAAAGAACACTTGTACCTTTGTCTATAAATATATTCTTGATAACAGCAGCTTCTCTATTCATTGTGTATTGCATATTGGGAAAAGTGTATAGATAAGTCATGCATGTAGGAAGAGGTGCGTCTGGCCATCCCTGCCCCAGAGCTGACTCCTTCAACTTGGTGGACAAACTGCTGGAGAAGAGAAGAGAAACCACTGTGAAACCCCCGTTTCTTCCTCTAACTTTCTTTTCTTCCTTTTTTCTTGGCAGGAACTTTTTACCCCTGAATGCAAGTTTAAAGAATCTGTTTTTGAAAATTATTATGTAATCTACTCGTCCATGCTGTACAGACAACAAGAATCTGGTAGAGCCTGGTTTTTGGGTTTGAATAAAGAAGGGCAAGTTATGAAAGGAAACAGAGTAAAGAAAACGAAACCAGCAGCTCATTTTCTACCCAAGCCATTGGAAGGTGAGCGTTCTGTGTGTATTATACTTATCAGATTTAGTACACATTTATTCTTCACATTGATAGCTCTGCTGTGGCCACAGGAACCCTCGGGAAATGCTCTTTATTTTGACTTGTATGGTGGTTGCACAGGTGTCTACTTAAGTTGTACATTTAAGAGTTGTACACTTTATTGTGTATAGGTATATCTGTGGCAGTATTTGTATAGAGACACATGTATACAAATTTTGAGAGAATGTATACACATATATAATCCATTAATTTAAAAAATTCCAGCAAAACTCCATCTCTGTCTACTTCTAAAGTCGCAAATCCTCACTGCCCTAACCTCTTTGTCCCTAGAAAATTTTAATTAACTTTAACATTTTAAAAATTTGTAATAACATTACAAATCTGTGACTGTGATAATAGGTATATTAGAAAAACTTAGTTTTGAGTATTACAGAATAAATACACTTGCCCAGTTTTATGTTATCTAGATTAAAGTAAAACCATATTCTTGTGAATTATTATAAATACAGAAAATGAAGAGTCAATAACTTGTCCTTTAAAGAACTTATTGATTTACATATCTTCCTTCCAAGCTGCATAATTATTTAGTATTCTTAGTTGTGGTGTTACCTTCTTTTACAGTCTCCTGTAAACAGTGAAGGCATTTAATTTTATCAGATTCTCAGAGTGCAAGCTATAAACTTTTGTTAATTAATCAGAAATATCTGCACCTTTTTCATCAACGATTCTGCCAGAGTGTCATTTACTTTTATCTATATAAATTTATTTGAGAACTACAAAAAATTGATATCGAGGCTTTTCACAAGTGTTTTCTATTTAAATACTTTTGTTTACTTTTCACAGAAAATTAGATCTACAATAACTAAATAAACGTTTTAAACTAGTTTAGAAGGTTTGATTTTCTGTTTGTTTTTTTTATTCCTACAGGAAAGCCTTAACTGTAAAGAAAAAATTCACATTAGTTTTATAATCTATATTCTTTACATAGGAATAAGATAATTTGAAATATTGAAAGTTAAATATTAATTATATGTCAATGTATAATTAGCTTTCAGTTTGCCTAAGTTTGGAAAACTACTCTTATTGATTAATACCATCTTTATAATTTCAATGATGTTGACTTCCTATCACCCTTAACTAAATTTGCCTCGAGAACAAGTCATTAAAACCCAAATGATTAACCAGCAGGGCCTATATAGGAAAAGAAAAATTGTTCCAGAGTCTGAAAAATTAGTAAATTATTCTCATTACTAGTTTATGATAAATCATAAGATAAATTAGAGGATAAATAAGGAATTAGAGGGTTTCTCTGTTGTTCTAAAATAACATCTCTATATTTGCTTCA
Source organism: Myotis brandtii (assembly GCF_000412655.1). Classification (NCBI taxonomy): domain Eukaryota; kingdom Metazoa; phylum Chordata; class Mammalia; order Chiroptera; family Vespertilionidae; genus Myotis; species Myotis brandtii. The sequence goes on from NW_005354010.1 coordinate 2,828,497, forward strand.
ATCTTTTGTTTTTAAAATATTTTTATTGATTTCAGAGAGGAAAGGAGAACGAGAGAGAGACAGAAACATTAATGATGAGAGAGAATCATTGATTGGCTGCCTCCTGCACGACCCCCATTGGGGATGGACCTGCAATCTGGGCTTGAGCCCTGATGGTGAATCAAACCATGACCTCCAGGTTCATAGGTCAAGCTCAACCACTGAGCCACACTGGTGGGTTTGCTTTACTCTTTTAAATGAATTTTGAAACCATCAGACTTACCAATATTTAAAAGCAAGTGAAAAATTTAAAGACTGTCAATGGAAGCTCTAAAGAAATTTTGATTTGTTCACTTCCTCCCTTTGTTTCTTTATATTAACTTTTTTAATATGGACAGTTAAGAATTGACTAAATTTCTAAAAATTTGTTTCTTAGCTGCATAAATGTAATGAAAACCAAGAAAGTCCCTTATGTTTCTCTTACCTGAAGCAAACTCTAGAAATCAGATCTTTGGTATAACCAACAAGAAATATCTTGAGAGTCTAAAGGTGTGATATAATAATATCACTTGTATTTCAATCACACACTGAACTGTTTTGTGTGCATGTGTTATTTATATGTATATATGAGGAAGAGAGAAACAGTATTTTTAAATAATTAGCAGATAGAAGTACTCTAAAATAAACAATTAAGGGTGTATTGGAGTGACAGAGGTTATCACAGAGGAAATTAATTTCAAGCTTTCAAGACCCATACAGCATATAAATTATATCATTGAAATGTTAGGACAGATTAGCTACTTAATTAATCATTACTGCTCTGGGACATTCATATCTCTTATACAGTTTCATGCTAGACAATCAAGGTTAATGCTCTGATGCTGTTGTCTCCTAACTGAATTGGTAAGCAATTGAAAAGTGCTTCAAGGACTGTGGATGAATCCCTTTTACCACCTTGCCAAGTCATCTATATCATAAAGAGCCAGTTTTGTAATGACCGATTACCACCAAAGGCTCTACCAGACCGGAAGTGAGTGCTGGGTTGCCTGGTGACCCAGCACTGACTGCAGCCACTGTGGGCACCACGACCCAGCACTGACTGCCTAGGGGGCTGCGGATCAGGCCCAGAGAGAGGCCTGCAGAGAGAGAGGCAGGGTCTGATCCGTAGCCGCTGTGGCAGCCCTTGATCAGAACTTGCCTCTCTTTCTCTCCCAGCCTGGCCAACAACCATGTCTCCATTTCTCTCCAGGCCTCCACCAGGGCTGCTGATCAGCCCCGCCTTTCTGATCAGGCCCCATTGATAGGCTGAGAGACGCTGACTGGCATAGAAACTGACCAATCAGAACCAAATCTAGGTGAATGTAAGGAGCCAATGGCTGTCTAGGAGGCGGAGCTTTTGAATCTGACCGGCATAGAAACCGACCAATCAGAACCAAATCTGGGTCAACTGTGAGGAGCCAATGGCTGCCTAGGAGGCGGAGCTTTTGACGCTGACTGACATAGAAACTGACCAATCAGAACCAAATTGGCCCGCAGAGGAGGGCAGTTCGGGGGGAGATCAAGCCCGCAGGGGAGGGCAGTTAGGGGTGATCAGGCAGGCAGAGGCATTTAAGGGTGATCAGGCCGGCAGGGGAGAGCAGTTGGTGGCGAGATCATATTGGCAGGGGAGGGCAGTTAGGGGTGATCAGGCTGGCAGGGGAGGGCAGTTGGGGCTCAATCCGGCCAGCAGGGGAGGGCAGATAGGGGCGATCAGGCAGGCAGGCAGAGGCAGTTAGGGGTGATCAGGCAGGCAGGCAGAGAGGTTATGGGTGATCAGACAGGCAGGCAGAGGGGTTAGGGGCAATCAGGCAGGCAGGCAGGTGAGTGGTTAGGAGTCAGCAGTCCCAGATTGTAAGAGGGATCGGGCCTAAACCAGTGGTCGGACATCCCCCAAAGGGCCCCCAATTGGAGTGGGTGCAGGCTGGGCTGAGGGAACTCCCCCTCCATGCACGAATTTCATGCACCGGGCCTCTAGTTTAACACATTGTATACAGGAAACGTATTTATATGTTTTACGTTGACTGGTAAACACAATTTCCAGTGAGTTTTCCAGTATTTGTCTGTTTAAAATTTAAGAAAAATAATTCAGTATACATTTTATAGTAAATCACAAAAAGTTTCATTGAAAAAAAAATATGTAAAACTAAAGTTATCGTAATTTTACTGAACGTTGCCATTTGCGCAAAAAATTAGCAAAAACGGCCCGCATACAATGTGTTAATATAGGTCTGATGTACACAAGCATTTTCAAATATGTGTGCTACTAAAAAAAATCACATGACTTATTGATGCAAAAGGTAAAATTTTACCACCTTGAACATGGAGAATATATGTAGTAGTTCTTCCTAACTAAACATAAGGTCTCTTCATAAAGTACAGTAAGACCACACTTAATGTTATCTATAAGTTCTTGGAAACTGAAATTTTAAGCAAAACAGCATTTAATGAAACTAATTTAAGATAATCGGTATAAACAAAAGTTCCCACTGCATATTTCTGGTCACAAAAATATCACCAAACTTCTAAATAAAGACCCATTACACTTTTAAGATTAAACAATGAAATAAATGTGAGCTATACATACATTTAAGAAAGATGAATAAAAACAAGAAAATTCTTTTCCAACCCACTTATTCCAGTTCAGGGTCAAGGATGGCGGAGCCTATCCCTGCAGCTCAGTGCCCAAGTTGGGACCCACACCTTCATCACAGGAGTACTCACACCCACCTCCACTCCCTCAGACTGGGACAGTGTAGCCACCCCAGCCCACCTCATGATGTACACATCTTTGGGATGCAGGAGGAACTGTAGTCCCCGGAGAAAGCCCACACAGACATGGGGAGAATGTGCACACTCCACACAGATAGTAGCCCCAGCTGGGAATCAATTTTTTCCCATCAACATTATAATGAAATGAACTGGAACCAAATTACATTATTCTAGGACCTTCTGCATCATAAACTTTCAAAAGCCGAAAAAAGCAGGTTGGGCGGATCTAATACACTGTGTTTCTGATGGCAGATGATTTTAACTCACCTATTTTCCCCAAGAATCAGTCGCTCTTGAATGTTTTCCCCCAGGATTCCTGATAATCATTTTCCAAAAAGCCACATGAACTCTTGCGATTAACTGTGTGGCCAGACACTATTCGGGCAATTTCTCAGAGCTTACCAGATGTCAGTCCCACTTGCTCTCTTACCATTTTGTGCTTCTGCCTTGTATGACATCACTTATTAGATGTTTAATAATATATCAGAAAATGAGGCATAAAAATAGAAAATGCCACACAGTTGCCTTCAGTTATTTAAGGGTCTCTTTTCATTATCCCGAGAGAGAAAATATAAACAATGACCTTTGAAGGCCTTGATTAGGGAAAGCGAGTTCTTTGTTATTGCTTTGTATAGCTTGGATGTTGACACTAGTGTGACTCTGTTGCTTTTGAACCACTTGAGAGAAAAGTAATTTAATGATCTAGGGTGTAAATACTTGCCAAGATGAATAGGAATGAGTGGTTCAAGTGTTGACAGTGTGCAGTGTGAGGGAAATTTGAGTTTTCCTTGCTATGCAAAGAGAATTAGATTTAAACTTGCCATTCTCCTATTATATATCGTGTGTGTGTGTGTGTGTGTGTGTGTGTGTTGTGTGTGTGTGTGTGTGTGTGTGTGTGTGTGTGTGTTTCATATCTTAGGCCCTCAAAGAGGCTATGTCTCCCATTTAAACCTTCTTTCCTGGACAAACATCCATGCACACCTATGTACATGTTTTAGTTATATAAGCCAGAGACTGTGAAGGTAGTAATATCTTCTATTTGAGGGCGGGAAATGACTGCTTTAAAACAGGTATCCCTCCCACTGGCATTGCTTTGCTGCAGGGAAACAGCACAGGGCAAACTGCTGCGGTGTGTGCGTGTACTGATTCTTGAACTGAACTTGGTAACATTTCCTTTTCCTCTTTTCTTCATGCCCTCCTTCCTGTCACTAGTTGCCATGTACCGAGAACCGTCTTTGCATGACGTTGGAGAAACGGTCCCGAAGGCTGGGGTGACGCCAAGTAAAAGCACAAGTGCGTCTGCAATAATGAATGGAGGCAAACCAGTCAACAAAAGTAAGACGACATAGCCAGATCCTCACAGGTGTTGTGACTTACTGGTCCCGAGCACAGCTGAGCGATGTATCCTTGCCAGACATTTCTGCTCCCGTGGCCGAGGAGCAGCTGGAAGTAAGCGGATGCTTGCTCTCTGCTGTCTCGAACTTCTTGGTTGCAAGAGGATCAATCTCAACCTGTTGCGCCTCCCACAACAAGAAGACACCTGGACAACCAGCTAAACTCAGACCATGGAATGCCCTACCAGATATGGAATGCCTTTTTAATATCTTTTCTGTGACTGTGACACTTCATGTGAATGACATACTTCACAAGTACACTCGATACCTTGCCTGCTGACAGCTACCCATAATCCTTTTTGAGTCCTGTTTCAGCAACATCCATGTGTTTAAGTTCACTTTTGTAGCACACAAATACTATTGAGTAATTTCTAGGTAGAAGCTGTAAACCTGTGCTATTATGGATTTCTCTTCTTCCCGTTTTTACAGGGCTGCTCGCTCCACTGTCCGTGACCTTTTGCAGGGACTGTGCTCCTCCAAATCTTACATGTTGCAGTTGGCTTAGTTCGGAGAGCGATCAGGGAATCAGGAAGCCTTCTAAACCTATTATTACAAAACGCATCATAAAGATTAAGAGTGTTGTCTCTGGCTCACACTATCAATTAAACACACATATACGCTCCGTTCAGTGGCAGGTACTGTGCTCCTGAGGTCGGCGTTGCCGGGGTGAGAAGTGGGTCAAACACAGTCCGTGGGAAGTTCTCTCCGATATGTGTTTGACACCCCCCTCTAGTTTCTTTGTGTGTGTGTGTGTGTGTGTGTTTTATACATATCACAAGCTTACTGGTAATGGTAACATTTGCCTTGCCCAGCGAGCAAGACCCACTGGTTTTTGAGAAAGTGGGTCCAAAGAACTCTGTAGGCCTTGTAGGCCTGATTAAGGTTCATTTTTTTTTCATCTACTAATCCTCATTATTTGGAAAAAGAGAAAAAAAAAACCCCACACAACAATTACAATCTACAAGAGTGCGCTACCTAAATCCATTTCAGATATAATCCTTCCTATTTTTAATGAACCGGACTTATTGCCATCCCGGGTTTTGGCTGCGTTCCACTCATACTCAGCAGAGCATGGGCAAGGCGGCTGTTGTGTTCTTTTCTGAAGCAGCAAAGCAAACCTTAGTTATAACTTAGACTTTAATATTTTTGGTGTTTAATGACAAGTTTTTAAACTGGACACATTAGGAAATAATATTTTTTTTTTTTTTTAGCTCAGCATGCTGAGTCAGGTACTGTGTATTTCACCAGTCCATACCTCCAACTCAGCTTCTTGGGGCCCAAGCTGCCCGAGGGCCGGGAGGGAGGTGCCTTGCCACGATCTCAGAATGCAGCCTGTTGAATTGTTCTAGATCACACTAAAGGCAAACCAACCCGTTCAAACATCAGGTTTTCGGTCCGTTCAACCAATTTGCTTTTGTTTTATTTGCTTTCTTAATTTCCTTTTAAGTAACTCTGAGCTTAGGGAAGACAACTACCAAGAAAGGCCGCGAATATTGACTACACAGTGAAGAAACTACGCAAAATGTTCAATATTGGATATAAAGGGTTTCAAAATGTTTAATACTAAACTGTTTGGAAATATATTTGTTAACTCTGTGTATAGTTAATAAAATTCAATGTTTTGTTCTTGGAAGAGTTCATTGAGACCAAACTGAACCTCATTTATAGAAAACTATATGTGGGATCATTATCCTGGCCTCTTGTGATTATTTCCACGCGGGAGGATGACCCAGTCGCCATTTACCCACATTTGCACTGTATTTACTGGGAAATTATTTTGTCACTGCTTTTCTAAGTCTCCATGACAGCCCTTGCCCAGCATTTTAAAATATTGTCCTGCTTAGCTTATTAAAGATTTAGTATAAATTTAACTGTTTATGCTTATTTCATTTTCATATCGGATTCCATTTTAATAAAATAAAAAGTTAGCATAATGTTTGAGTAGATTTATTGTTGATTATGCTAAAGTACAAATACAAAAAAAAAATGGTTCCTTAGACCATTCTTGATTTCTTGTTACACCATTTTAATGCCTATTTTTTTTAACAGGATAAGTTAAAAGATATTAGATGAATTTCATTAACTAATTATTTAAGGAATACATATAATTCATAACATGTGGCAAACTATGTATAATTTAACTTGAAATTCCAATTAGATGGGCTTACCCTACCCCACCAAACCGCAACACACACATCAAGCAACCCCACCAATTTGCTTTTGGTAATCAGACCTCATTTGATGGTTTCGTTTCCCCTGCAAGCCTGTGTAATGGTTAAAATTAAGACAATATTTATTTTCTAAATAACTGAGATTTATGCACACACCTGTTTTTTTTTTTTATATGAGTTGTCTATATGGGCCTTTATCCCTATGAATGGATGTCAAAATACTTTCTTCCAAAATATGTTTAGACATATTGCAAGGGGGTCTTTGTTATTTGTAAATTAGTCTGATCACTTCCTTTGTGTCTGGTCTCATCTGTTGCACAGGACAAGGGCAGCACGGATGGACTGCATGTAATAGGGCCTGGATATCAAGAACTGTTAGTATGTATTTCTCAATTTACATACAGAGAGTGTGTCTGCTTTGTACAGTTTCTGTGTTTAATATCATTTGTTCTATTCACCAATACAACACACTGAATAAAATATTTATAGGAAGGCATATTATAAAACATCAAACAACTTTATGTAATGAAATGGCATTGCATCACCCACAAATATAGACATGTCATGTAAATAAGTTGGTAAACTCAATTTCCCCCTTTATTGTGCCAAAGAAAATTTTAGCTCTTTGATGATACCTCTCTTGCTATTTTTTTCTGGGATAAGACCCTCTTCTTTCCCCTCAAAATCAAGTTTGATGTTATTAAGTAAGTGCAATCTGTCACCATTGATGTTCTGTGTAGTAAATCTGATGGAATTCATTTGTATTTAGAGACCGTGTGTTTTGTACCTACATGTATGTATGTTGATTGTATCAAGTCTAATATCTCATGCATTTGCATGCATATCTGGTGTGGGAGGGTTATTTCTACTGATTTGTTATGTTAGCTGATTGCCTCACCCATCCCTCAGCAATGCTTAATGTTTAATGGTTTTGGTATTTCAAGTGATACCATTTTTATTTTCTTATGTTTGCTTTCTAAAATGTTTTGCTAAAACTTTACTTGGGAAAATTATAGAATAGATGCAAATGGTCCACCCTCTGTAGAGAGTAAGTTGAAACTAAGCATTATTTCATTATAAATCCTAGAGAATTTAGAAATTCTTGCTTTAAATGTTAGGTTGCACTGAGTGTTTTGGGGTTGGGGGTGACTTCAGGAGACCTACAATGGGCCCATAAAATTCCTGCCACAGTCCTTCTAATTGCCTCTTTTTTCTAATTTTTTTATTTTATTGATTTCAGACAGGAAGGGAGAGAGGGAGAGACAACATTAATGATGAGAGAGAATCACCGATCTGGTGCCTCCCCTACACGCCCCACACTGGGGATTGAACCCACAACCGAGGCACATGCCCCGACCAGGAATCAAACCACAACCTCCCGGTTCACAGGTCAACACCCAACCTCTGAGCCACACTGGCCTGGCCTAATTGCCTCTTGAAGAGTAAGCACAGTTTATCACATCTGGCTAGTTGCTTAATTAGTACCTAAAGCACTAAAACAGTCAGATGTTTTCAGGATGACCAATATCAGATTAGGTTCTCTTTAAAAAACAAAACAAAACATGTTAAATATGTATTGAACATTAGATATGTATCACTTCATTTACAGTTTTCTCCTAAATATTAAATTGGAGAATTAACATTTCAAGGGGAGATCAGGTTGATTCAAACTCTAATTTAGAAGTGAAAATATTTGAAATTTATTTTTAATTTCATTTCAGAACTAGACTATATCTGGAGAAAGCAATTCAGCTAAATGTAGGCATATCAAAATCCAGATGTGAATTGGGTTACTTTGGAGAAAATACATTTCATCGCTTAAGTTCCTTAGCTTACAAGGTGGTACATAGAACCTGTTGATGCTTGAATACTGAACTGGGTTTCAAAGTTTTGATAGAGTCTGAAAACAAAGGCTGAATTATGGTTTTTTCCTGGTTTTGCTATACTATTCAGTCTAATCCTGATGTCTGCTGGCAGAGACTGCATTTGCATCTGGGATGGTGTGGTCATTTCTTTCAATGTGTTGAAGGAATCTAAATTAGCTCAAGGAGTCCTGGGAGAAATGGGGTATAATGATTCTCTTCTTAGGTCTTAGGACCTTAGTCGAATTCTATGGAGAAGTCCCTCTTAGGAGGATTCCTCAGTGATGGTTTGCAAAGCAAGCAAGGTTGTGGCCAACATCACTTATTATATCATTCTCAATTCACATTAATCTCACTGTAACTTGGGACAAACTTGAACCGGCCAATGAGATTGGCACATTTTCCCTCCTCCTATTACAAATTTGCTCTTGCCTTGGCATTTTTTAAAGAGGGAGTTTCTATCTTAGTAATGGAATCAAAAGTCAAAGTACAAAATCACATTTAAGAAGGGTAGAATGTAGGTCTTTATATGTAACTATGTTTAACTTTTTCCCATTTAAACATATAAATTAAATTCTTAATAGATCTATTGATGTTTGCAAGCTGGAGTCAACATCACACATACACACACACACACACAGGAGAAATATGAAAATTTTCGTTCAATAATTTGTAACTAAAGGAACCCAGAATATAGCTGACTGCAATATATTTTCATTATCAAAAATTTTGGACAAATCCCATTCTGAACTTTATAATTAACATTTCTCCATATCTAAACTTTTTCTTTAAAAACATAACTGCTGAGAACTCTTTTCTTATATTAAATTTTTAAAAGAGAAACACTTTTGCTGTAGTTGTTAATGAAAAGGGATAACAAATATAGATAATTACAAGAAAAATAAGACACACCTGGAGTTATGTGAGGAAACAGGAAATTAACGGCAGTTCCATCAAAGCACAGGTTGATCATTTATTCCTCAGCTGTGAGCCAAACCCAGCTTGCAATTGGCTTTTGTATGGCGCAGGAGCTCAGAATGAGTTTTTTTTTCTTTATACTGTTTTAAACACAAACAACAGAGTATATGCGAAAGAGATGTATGTGGCCCACAAAGTCTACAATGTTTACTATCTGGTCCTTTCCACCAAAAGCAGAGCTCTGCAGTAAGGACTATGGATGTCACTGTACCGTGATAACGTAGTGAATGCCCATGGGTCCATCATCAAATCAGTCATCATTGAAATTGCTACTGAACAGTTAAAATAGGTTTGTTTGAGGCTTAAAATGTTTAGAGAAGAGGAAAGGATATTATATATATATGCATATCTATAGATGTATAGATATCTATCTATATATCTATAATTTCTTAACTGCTTACATTTCCCTCATTTACAAAACTGATATTTCAATTGATGCACTGAACAATTGAGATACAACTGGTGTGGTTGCACTCCTTAATCTCAGGATAGAGATAACAATTTTATAAATCTGTTAAAGTCAGAGAACACTGTCAGTATTCTAAAAATCAGCATCAATTAAATTTCTCTTAAATAATTTTTAATGTAAATTTTAAGTAACCCTGCAGGTACACATTTTCCTCACTTTTGGTGGTTTGATTTATAAAGTCCAAACCATGAGTCTAGAATATTTACATCATTAAGTAAAATGTCCAAGTAAAATTTTTCATCTTAAACAATAATAAAATGATTTTATTACATTATTGCAGGATTTTACAAAATATAATCCACATTAAATAAAAAGTGGGTCTTTTTTAGCTCTAAATAATTAAAGGTTGCCTAAACTAATGGGTATAAGTAGACTTGATTGCAAATATGTAAGGGAAGTCCAAGTTATTGTACATTTTCATAATTTGATGTGAATTTCATACAGAGCGAAATTTCACCATTATGAAAATAAACATTTTATTCCTATCACTGAGTGAATATTTGTAACTTCTATTTAAGCCATTTATAGATTTTTCTTTTTATCTTCTGAGCTTGTGGGACTGGTACCATTTTATCGCAACGTCTCTTCTTGACTTCCATGTATGGCCCTACTTTTCCAGTGAGAAATGTATCCTTAGAAATAATAGAGCCTTTTAAGAGAAATGAATGCATATATCAGCCCATCATAGACCTAACTAGATATTGTCTTTTGAAAAGGCAAGTTACCATGGAGTAACTTCTAGGGAAAAATCAGATTCCTTGTACATGTAACCCATGTCCAGTTTAAAACATGCTCTAGTCACAGAAAAATGGATGCTCTTGAACAGCAATTCATTCTTTTGTTAGTCAGTCCTCAGTTGGTAAAATACATATTGACACAGATTGTAAACAACTTATGTCACTATTTATTAAAAATGCTAAATTGTACATTTTCCATAATTTCTTCCTTCATCTTAAGAGAACTTCTTTTGTGAGTTTAAAGTGAGACTAAACAAATGACTTAATGACTAAAAGCATTGGTGATCTGGCCTCTGCCCCCCCACCCCCACCCCAATCCAACATTGTACTTCAAGTGTGTTTGCCTTCATTTCCATATGGAAACACTGAGTGATGGGGAATTCTGGCAACATATGATCAATGGATTTATGTAGGGCTCTTTTTCTTTGAGTCTAAAATGGCCTTTCTTGTGTAGGGATGTGCATTTTTAACAACCATGTAATTCAGCTTTCCTCAACTCTGCAACTAATGACATCTGAAGTCAGAAAATTCTTCATCGTTGGGACTGTCCTGTGCACTGTTGGGTGTTTAGCCGTATCCCTGATCTCTACCCACTAGACGCCCGAAGAGCACCCTCCAACCCCACCCAGTGTGACCATCAGAATTGTCTGTAGACATTGCCAGATGTTTTCTGGGTGGCAAAGTCACCCTTGTTGAGAACCACTGATGTAAATTGTAGGAGAAATTTTCTTTCCTGGTGTTATTTACATCTGAGTTTGCTTAACTCATTTTTAATGGGTATCCAGATTTCATCCGGGCTTTCAGAAATAGAAAAACATACAACAGTCTGTTGGACCTGTCCTCGTGGTGATTATACACGGCTTCCTCTGCATTTATATTTCTAATGGCCTAGGCAAAGAAGAACCCCGTCCTCTCTCATTGTTAAGGGTATTCTGTGCCAAGCCAGATTTCACATGCGTTTCCGTTCCATCCGTCCCAGCACTCACAGTTTCCACAGCTGCATATTCCATTCCCTGCAGTAAAACACACAGGAGGTTCATTATTATGATTGAAATATACCAAGCTAATATATGTTATTATAAAACATAACTGTTCCTAATCAAAGCAATTTCATTCATCCTCTGAAAACTTTCGTATTGTGCAGCCATCTTATTATTATCTTATTACGCAGCTATAGGAAATCTGACCTTTTAAACAATTAATGGCACCTCCTTGGTGCTACCATCCAGTTAGTATCAATCTAATAATGACCATCAGTATCACTCCAGCTGGGCTTCCATGAATAATTTTTTTCTGTAGAGAGCAGGTTATGTGTAACAATCAATGCTAACGAACATACAGCTCCTTGACATAGGATGAGGTAGGCTGAATAATTAGCTAGAAGAGGAGCCTTGTGTAGTAGGAGTGGGCAGAACGTGAATGTCTAACTTAATGACACACACATGCTCATCTTTTACCTTTAGTTAAAAACAAGGAGAATAAATATATGCCTCTATCTCCCCTATACATTGTTTAAGAAAATATTTTAATTACCAATTATTAGGACTCAGAAACTCAGGATAGCAGTATCTATTATATTCCTAAATTGTTTTCCTATTCCCATCCCCCCAACACACACATATTCCATTCCCTAAAAACAAACTAACGCATCAAACAGCTTTGGTGCCTGGGTCCTGTTTAAAATATATTCTAGTCCCTACACCATGTTAAAAGTGCAATAGTTGTCAAGAGAATTATGTTCTTTTTGCAATATATAAAACTGCATATGTGTAAATTGGGGGAAGTTACTTTATATGGAATTTTCCTCCAAATCATATAATTTGGGTGCATTCTTTTATGCCTGGGAATGATGTTAGTGCTTATTCTGAAATGCCCACCTCCCTTTACGTACTTTATATTACTATTTGGCCCTTCAGTACATGAAAGCTCTCCTGCCCAGTGACCCACAGCAAAATGTGCTGAGGGTCATTCACCTTTATTGCAAAATGTGGCACAGATCAATTAGAGTGGGTCAGTACTGCACCTGTGCAAATGAGACCATCATGTTTGTCGCAGTCCCTATCATCACAGTCGCAGAATTCCCCTGAAATGTACCATTCTTCAGCAGAACAAATGCACTTTCCACAGTGACAAGAACCTGAAATCACAAAGGGTATTATTGATCGTTACCACACAACTAAAGGTTTCCGTCTAGAGTAGAATACTATCAATGTACTGGCAATCGGCTTCTAATAACCAACCTTCCAAAGGTAAAAGTTTATGGAATAGCCAGTGGCTTAAAAGGGAGCGTTACTTACTGTAATTCATAAAGGTTATCCTGAAAGGCTTCATTATGGATCTAGACGGTTGCAATTAGCCTTGAGCAAATGTTCCATGGCTCAGTCTGGTTGAAATGTCAATGAGGGCGGAATGTGGCTGATTTTTATAGATGGCCTTCTAAAAAGGTGTTCAAAATATATGCGCTTTTAAAATTTCTTTTTCTGAATTGAATCATGTTTTCAAAGTGTCTGTCTTTTAAAGGAATTGAATAGTAAGTTCTATTAAATGAGGGTGCAATTTATAATTAAAACAACTACTAAATTTATTGTGCTTATAATTTTGGATTTTTGTTTACATGATTTTCTTAAAGTAAGGACTCACCTGCCTACTGGGTGGTTCATTAAAGTGCTAAAAATACACATACACTCACTCATGTATATTTACCTTATCCAGTTTCACCCTTGGGATTCCCTGCCATCATCCAGGAGAGCTCTAATCCCTCGCCTCAAATGTCCATCTTTTATGAGGCTCTTGATCCAACCACCTTTTCCATTACTTCACTCATTTCCTCTCTTTTTATTTCCTACCTAATTCAAAACTTCCTTTTTGGTTATTGAAGATATTTTGGCTTGCTGAGAAACAGTTTTACTAATGGCACATTTAGAAAAGAAAATATAGGAATTAAATAGTGTCAGAGAAGAAATTTCCCTCAGCCTAAACATCTTCTCGTGGCAAAATTACTTCTACAATAGCAGTAAAGAAAGTTTTCAAGTTAAAAATAAACACAAAGAATAGCCTTCTGCTTCCTTCTATTTCCTTGGATTGATTGTTCTTTCTAGATGTGATTTCCTTTTACCAAAGATGCCTATCACCTTAAACAACTGTGAAGTAGAAAAATTATTTTGACATATTCTATAAAATAACAAACTTGATAAATTCAAAATATATTGGGAGGGGGAAGAAATCAATCATTAGTGTCTCTATGAAACATTGCAATTAAAAAAGGGTTAGAGAAAGAAACTTTTGTGCATTACTGCTCTCATGAAAGGATGCACATAAAGATGTCCCAGGCATTAAGCACCCCATGCTATTTTATATTATAGAAACTCATATATGCATTTTAGCTGCAAGAATCCCCAATGGCCAAATTAAACTTTTGATATTCCTTGTCACACTTCTCAGGGAAAGGGAGCAGTCAGAATTAGTTACACGCTGAGAACTGTGTTTACATTTATTAACTTCTTACTTAACCGCAGCATGGTTCCATTTACTTGTTTTACTGAGGGGCGAGGTTGCAAAATAGACAACTTTCCGTTCTAATGAGTGATCAGTACCCTGCTGGTTGCTTAGGGTCTGTAACTGGGCCTCCCAGGCCAGTCTGTGAGAGTTGGTCATCTCACCCAGGTACAGTGTTTCTTTATTTAGAAATTTATTTATTCTAATTTTAAAGACTTTCTGTCAAATCTCTAGGCACAGAAATGTTCAACAGTCATCTGTGCATTTTGCAAATGGATAGAGCAATATTGGAAAACTATGAAAACTTGGGGCATTTTAATGACTTCATTAACATATCCTCCGAAGGTATCATATTTAGTGCTTTGTGAGTGGAGGAAGATTATTTGAAGAATTCCACTGTTTTTGTTTCTAAAATACTATCTCCCTTATATTTCAAACTTGTTTCTACAACACATGGAGATGTAAATGACTTTATATGTCCATGATATTTATGTATTACTCCTAGGATATAATTTTTTTTGCCACAATTCATGAAAAAAAAAATCACATTTCATCTTTAAACTTGTCCCCTGGCTCTAGAACTATTCTGATCACTGCTCTCACTTCCAATGCTTAGCTTCAGGCCATTGTATAGTATTTCCCTAAAACTGGTCAGCTCAGCTAAAGTGAATATGGTATACATTGCTAGACCATTTGACAAGTAAATTGCATTTTCAGAAGTCTGCTAGTCACTGAAATACTTAGAATGAAAAATGGGGGTTGATTTTTGTATGTGCTATGAAAAACTAGCTTCTCTCATCAGCGTTTTCCCCAGCTGGGTTGTTTTTTCCTGTTTGTGAATTCTCAGTGCATCTCAGAGGTAGGAAATTCTTCTACTGCTTGTGAAACTAGGAGCAGTATGGCATGTCATACTAACACAGCGTGGTCATTATTAGGATGTTTTATAGCGCCTTTGTTATAGAGCAACCTGGCTGTTTTCATCAATAAGCAGGGGTCAAATTGCCCTACTCTGGAAAGGGAAAGTCCTAGGAAAAGGATTCTGTCAGAAAGATATAAGCCACATGGCTGCCAGGAGATGACCGATTATTTAGCTCAGCTGGACCGGCACCCACTCGTGCCCATGAGACTCTGTCCAGCCTTAGGGAGAAGCTGGTCCATCTTGGCAGGAACTCTAGGGTGGTAAATTCCTGACCACAACACCACTAATTCATTTATTTTCTTTCTCAGTCTGAGGACTGTTAAGAATGCTTCCATCTCCCTTCTATACTTTTTTAGTGGCTTCCATTCCTTGGGGATTCAACCACATTTTCTCATTTGTCTTCAGAGCATCCAGGGAAATAAATGAAATTCTTCTGCCTTCAAAGATGAGAAAATGGACATACAGGGAGGATAATGGAATTGCCCAGGGCCATGGGGGCAAAAAAAGATTTCCATCTGATTCCATCTACTGTTTTATCTACCTATCTGCCTATCTGTGATGCCTCTCACAAGAAAAACCTTCATATAGTTTCAAAAAATGAGTTGTGTATTCCCACTGACAGTTATATTGGGTGAGGCAACTAAAACACAGGTCCAAGTCTGGTTTTGAAGCCTAACTTTTACCCTGTCTCTTTTCAGGGATGAAGAAACTGCCAGGATGGGGTATAGGTGAGGGATAGGTGAGTGGGTGGGTGTGTACCATGGGCTTATTTGGATGATGTGGGACTCAACAGTGTCATTGTAAGAGTTCTAAGGAGACATTTAGTGACATGCAATTACAGCCATCATCAGACAACATCTTTGAGAATATTAGAGGTGATGACCCGGACCTAGAAAGGTGATTCTGTACTCTTGGATACACATAAATACTCCAGCAAACAAACAGCCGACGAATTACAGCTTGGATTCTGCAAAGGGAGTTAAACCTGGCTCTAAGCTCATCTCTCTGGTGATTCACATGAACAGCTTGAGTGTAAGGGCGAGCACCCTTGTCAGCTGCCCCATTTCAAAGCGGACTTTCTTTTCCATTCACCAAGCCGACAAAATGCTGCCACCAACATCCCAGAAGGCAGTTTTCACTATTGTACTCACAACTCCATCTGTTATGAAGGTCACAGCAATGTATCTAGTTTTAAATTTTTCTATGGAGTGATTTATTGTCTTGGCTATACATTTGTAAAGAAATAAAACGCTATTTCTTCATCATCTCCTGAGGTGACGGCTTTATTCCCAGATCGTGAGGAGTGCCTGGTGGAAACAGTTGGGTCCAGGCTACCAGGTGGTGACCTCAGGCCCACTGCTCCTCCCTGTCCCCTAGTCGGAGAAAGAAAAACACTCCAATGTCCTTTGTGAAGATCAGGGTGAGGGGTTTTCATTTACCATGTTGAGGGAAAGTATATGGAATTCTGGCAAGTCCATGAAACCTATTAAAAAATACCCAGCCCCAGTCAAATAACTTGGAATAGGTTTCTCTGCTACCATGTCAAAACCTGTTGTCCATTTTGTGAGTTACTCTTTCTGTGGTTCTCTTTTTGTTTTGTTAATTCTCACCCAAGGATTGATTTTTGAAGAGAGTGGAAGGGAGGGGAAGAGAGAGGGAAAAGGCATTGATGTGAAAGAGATACATCAACTGGTTGCCTCCTGCAAGTGCCCCGCCCTACGGGGCTGGGTTTTGAGCCTGCAACCAAGCTACATGCCCTTGACTGGAATTATACTTAGGACCCTTCAGTATAAGGGCCAATGCGCTATCCACTGAGCCAAACCAGCAAAGGCTCTTTCTGTGGTTCTTGAGGCAAGGGGTGGATGGTACCCTCTCAGGAGACAGAAATAACAGCTGCATCCCCACGGGTCTCTGTGCCTATGGGAGAGCACCATTCCATGGGCCCCGTTGTAATCCAGTTCTTCTAGAATCAAGCACTGATGACTCCAGAGTAAGTGGGAAGAAAGAAGCCTGCAGTCAGCGGCTGCAGACAGAATGCCCACCATCCTCTCTAGCGCCAGCTTCAAAGCACAGGCAGCTTTTATATCCAGTCTCCTTTTGAAGATCTCTCCCCATTGAAGGATAAACAAACAGTTTAAAATACATGCTTTCAACCCTTCATTGATCTGCAGATATTATTCCATCACCTAAAGCAAGCAATTTGAAAAAGGCATTAACTAGAGAGATTTTCTTGTTTTGCTTTGAGGAAATGCCTTTGGGTTCACCCCCTTTTGGGGGCCTTTTTGATATTTATGATGCTGAAAATCTCTCCTCAGAATGTAATGACTTTAATGAGAATGTTTATTTCTTGAAAACAAACTACTCCTCTTCTTTGCATGAAATTCAGCTAGGAAATGACAGAATGGTATTCACCACACAGGTGAGCATGGCTGTGTGTATGTGTTCTCCTCCTGTACCTGCAATTGAACATGACTAGCAAAGACCCACTTATGAACAATGTTAGTGATTTTATAGTATCTAGGAAACACACACACACACACACACACACACACACAATGGCTGATTTTTAAAATAAACAAGCACACCAATGTTCTAATACAAAAGTTCCATTTAGCAGAGTTTCTCAGAAAAGCTAATAGCCTTATTCCAAGGATAATGCCGTCATGAAAACCAACAACAACAAAAGTATCTAAACGCTAGGGCTCTGTGTTTGAAGCTATACTCAGGGAAAAAAATAACTCTAATTCAAACAAATTAATCATTCTGAGTACTTTTTTATACACAGGACACCCCCTTTCTGACCTGATAACATTTCTTTTTCCTCCCCAGCTTCCACCTTGATAGTTAATTCTATTCCTACCACCTTTACTGTTCTCTTTGTTAATCTCTTCCTCGGCAATCCCTTCCCTCTGTCTCTTCCTTTCAACCTTTCCTTCCTCCTCCCAACAGAGCTTCTTTTTTCTTTTAAAAAGGTTTTTTAAGTGAATTTTAGAGAGAGAGGTAGGGAGAGGGAGAGAGAGAAAGAAACAGCGATATGAGAGCAAGACTTCCTACCTGGGATGGAGCCCAAAACCCGGGCATGTGCCCCGATTGGGAATCAAACTGGCAACCTTTCAGAGCACAAGAGGATGCCCACCCAACTGAGCCAAGCCTGCCAGGGCCAACAGAACTCCTTGAACCTAAAGCAAGTGTATCCAGGACCTGAGGGCCCCTGAGTACTGAAATGCTGAGGTTTGCTTAGGACTTGGAGTTAGCATGAATTCCATACGAGAACAAACGGGGAACAAAGTGATTGCTTTAAATGCATTTAAGTGCTGCTTGGCTGCTGTGATTGCATTAGGTGGAAGGCATGGCCTCCTTGCCAGAACTCTGTAAACACCAGCCTCAAACACAGAATTCCTGGAAACCAAGGACATGCTCGGCTATTAAAATGAGCATGTTTGTATCCATTCTCAGCCTTCCTCCTGGCACCAAATGTGGTCACAGCCTCCATCTGAGTTTATTTTTTGCAATTACGTCAAGAGGCCTCTTTCATCCGGAGAGCATTGGCCTTGAGTGATCATCGGTAGCGACAGCCACTGTTGAGGGGCACATCCCAGAGGCGAGTTCTGCTTCTGAGGCCTCCTCAGCAGATTGACTTTGCTTCACTGTGTTTTCTTCAGAGAGACATTTACCTGCACTCCTGACCCAGGGTAGGTGTTGGAGGGTAGATGTAGCTTCAGCTATAAAAGTCTGAAAAGGGGGGTGGTTTGTTCTGCAAGGAGGCAGCTGAGCGGAAGAGGAGAGCGGGAGATTGACATTCAGTTCCAGGCAGGGCCGCTCCCTAACATTTAGTGAGAATCCCATGAGCTTCCAGAGCGTTTTATGCAGACCCGACCCGGGCTCTGCTCTTTCACAGGTGAACTCAATGATTGTACCTCTGCCTTCTGGGGCCCATTCAGGTCCCAGCATATCTTACTGTTCTTTCTTCTTTATACAATTATCAATTGCATTCCATTCACAAGGAGGTTGTCTACAAGTGGCTGCGGATCTTTTCACATGCAACCCATCTCATGCATTCCATTTCCTTGGGTACTAAACTTCACGTGGTTCACTTTCACACTTAATAAGGTCCGGTTACAAGCGGAGGACAGAGTGATTTTCATTCAGGCAAAGTGCGGTCTGAAAGGGGTGTTTGCCGCGGGCTGCTGTACAAGCCATGTGTCCCAGCAGGGATCCAGGCCAGGCTCCGGCAGAGAGACTCACCCTTTCCGGAGCACAGTCTGCCATCTGCTGATTCACACAGACTCTTGCTCAGTTCCTCCGTCATGTTGCACTTCCTGGGATGTTGGCAGAGCTTTCCGAACCATCCTCTCTCGCACACGCAGCGGCCACAGGAACACGTGCCGTGGCCTGAGAAGCAATCACAGGGCGGGGAGAGAGGAGGAGATGGTAAATATCCGGCTGATTGCAGTGTTTAAGGAAGAAATATATCAACCACAGGCTCTCGTTTCCTATGCAGCAAACACAAACACACTTTCCCTTTATGCATAGTCATTGGGCGCGTGACTGCTGAAAAGAACTTCACAACAAAGTTCCAGCTCTACATAGTACATTTGAATGCAGCAAAGGAGATGGACTCGGGAGAGAAAGAAACCTTGAAACAATTTGACACGGGATTTTACCATCTTTTCTTGATACAAAATACGTCATTTGCGTTTTTTAGCAGTATGGGGTCTCGGTGCTTTTCTTCACGGTGCGCACCATGATACCCAGACCAACGGGCAAGGCTAGTCACTTGACCGTTGATGCAGCATTTATTGATTACAATCCTACTGTTTACTAATAAAAATAAAAGATCAATTTCCATAAGAAGTTAATGGCATCTGGTATTATATTTCTTTATCTGTGTGCCTCTCTACTTATTAATAAGAACAGATCTAAGTGTAAGTAACCATGTCTCTCTATTGTGTTTTTTTTTAAAGTTTGTCAATTTATTTTATTTTTTAATAATATATTTTATTGATTTTTTACAGAGAGGAAGGGAGAGAGAGAGTTAGAAACATCGATGAGAAACACCGATCAGCTGCCTCCTGCACATCTCCTACTGGGGATGTGCCCACAACCAAGGCACATGCCCTTGACCGGAATCTAACCTGGGGCCTTTCAGTCCTCAGGCCGGCACTCTACCCACTGAGCCAAACCGGTTTCGGCCATGTCTCTCTATTGTTGTCTACAACTTAGAAACAGCATGAGGCTTTGATTCATGTCTTCAGCTTTTTTTTTCCCTTTTGTTTCCATCATTGACTCCTGATTTGGGGGATGTTTATCTTTTGGCAACATATACAACATTGTATTTGTGGCAAGTATTCATTGGCTTACACATCTGTCTAGTTGCTTGCCACCAATACCCATTAGATTGCACCATCTTCCTAAAATGTTTCTTGTTTCCAATCAATGCTTTATCCTTTTTAAAAATCCTTTTCTAATATGTGTATTACCTTAGAGCCAGATCTCTCCAAACAGGACAAACAAAACAGCTATTTTGGCTGCTTTGAGTCTTACCGAGTCTCTATTATGAACAGAGCATTTTGCTAAGCACCAGGGTTTGCAAAAGCAAGCATCAAGGACACAGTTGTTGTCATTCCAACTGCTCAGCCCTCTGAACCTGTCGACACCATTCTGTCTTGAACATTTGCTGTGGCAGGACTTTCAGAGTAAACCTATTCCATCTGCTTCCTCCTATATTCAGCTTTGCACAGGAGGGATTAGGGGCCAATGCTGAATATTTTGCAATTTGTGGTCATGATTAATTTAACCTAAACTCCCACAAACTCAGGTAAGTTTTTCCATAACACATGATCATCTGGAAGTTCATGGAAAGCAAATGGGAGGCAAACTCAAGAGAGACCTAGATTAACAGACCTATTTCCAACAGCCTCTTCTTATCCCTATGTTGTTTTACTAAATTTAATCTCAGAGCCCTTTGATTCTGGTATCATCCCCATTTTATAGTCAAGAGATTAAGGTCCAGAGAAACAAAGCAATTTTACCCCAAAGCACATAGCTCAACCACACAGAATCAGACCTTGATGCCAGTTTCTCTGATTTCAATGTCCACTCTTTTTCCATTGGTTCACATTGCTTCTATATTTCATGATTATCAATTTGAGACAACTAGAAATCTTTTCTTAATTGCTATCTTTTTTAGCTGCTACATAGTTAGAAGGCATACTTTGATATTCATGGGTACTATCTTCTTGAAAAGTGTTTCCTGTATTGGTTTTCATGACATTAGTCTCTCCTTATCCTTTCAATACTCCTCCGTTGTTTATTTATCCTTCTACTTTTTTCCTGATCCAATTAATGTAGGCATCCCGGTTGTCTATCATCAATCATTTTTAATCTCTCTATAATGTCTCCTTTGAAAAATTCATCACCTCACATGGTTTCTGATAACCTCAGTGATCACAGGACTGGACCACACCTGTGATTCCATACTTTGTGTACTACTAGCATACAAAATTGATACTTCTCAACCTGCATATACAATTTCCTTTCTAAAAGCTCCTCTTAGGGCATGAGTGGGGGGGCATGGGGGGTAATGTGGGGGTAAGGACACATATTTAATAACTTAATCAATAAAAAAATAAATAAAATAAAATAAAATAAAAGCTCCTCTTCTGGATTGTCCATTTATTTTAATGATATAACTTTCCTTTCAGTCAACCAGTTTGAAATGTTTTGAATCACATTTGAATCCCTGTTACTGCCCTCATCTCAAGAGTTGCCAGATCCTGTTGAAACTAACTCCAACATATCCACTCATATCACCATCATAAACCTTTGAGATACCTTCCTGTCATGTCTTCTCCAATATTCTTGCTCACCGCTTCCTATTACACCACTCTACTCACATCACAGCCTTCATATCTAGTGCTGTATGACTCCCCAATGTTTATGATATGAAGTTCACCTACTATAACTTTCCTTATGTTTTAGGTTCCTGAAATAGAATGCCAAGCTACTTTTCTGACCTTATAATCTCTCCTCTTCTCCCCTTGCATATGCCTCTTGATCTTACCAAGTTGACCTATTCCTTCTTCTCAATGCATCCCCTGCACTTTTCTGACTTCATACTTTTGTTTTGATAAAAGATGCTGTCCTTCTGTTCCCCTACTTCACACATCCAGGTTCTGCTTAATTTTCAAACCTCTGTGAAAACTTTTCTAATAGTTTCAAGGGAAATTCATCTTATCCTCTGAATTTCTGCATCACCTTATTTCTCACCTCTATGGTGGAACTGGTTGTCTTCCACCTTGCAGGATGTGGTTTATGTAGTTATTTATTAAATAAACCTATTCCTTGACTGTGAATTCCTTGAGAGTAGGAATCACTTCTGACCATCACTGTAGCCTTCAGAGTGCCAAGCACACTGCCTTAATCTCAGCAGATCCTCAAAAGACTTTTAGATTGAGATTATTTTTTAAACAATATCTCCTCATTTACAAAATTAATCACAACTCGGAACTGTAAACTGAATCCAGGACATGTTTACAGGTCATCTGGTTAAATAACTGTCCTTCAAGACCAATGGACAGTTCTTGGATGACTACTTTACTTCTACATTCTATAAAGTGGAGTGAAGTTAGAGAATTGGTGTTTCATAAGAGCTACACAATCAATTGATGGTATCTTGACTTCTCCAATAAAACGAAAGTTCACTTAGAGTGAGGTCTACTTAGAAATTCAAGAAAAGGTATCCATCTTTGGGGGCAGATAATCTGTTGTACACAATAAGTAAGAAAGCAATAGAGAGCATCTAATACCAAACCCATTGAGCTATGGACTTTTTAAATGTCTATGTTTCTTACCGACTCAGGTTAGTAAGAATTATAATCACTTTGGCATAATTAGAATAATTAAATCTCTATTGCAGAGAAAGGCATTCTGCCTTTGACTTAGAATATCATTGAGAATAATTCAATGTAAGGATAGGTGATTGGTTTTTATTTATTAGTTCATTTATCACATCTTTCTATAGCATTAGGTTGGCATCTAGCCTACACAATAGTCAAAATACATTGGTATTTACATGTTTTGATTCACCATTTACATAACTTCCCTTTAGTTAAAAACATATGAAATGCTTCCAATAATATCTTCTTTATGAACTTTAATAATTTAAGTCATACAATTCAATAGCTATTTATGGTGTACCAGGTATCATAATTGAGACCTACCGTTATAGTGTTTTCAGTGCACAAGGGGAGAAAACAAGTAACACATGAACAAATGCACTTGAGTTATGGAAACATTAGAGAGAATATTAGTATATTCAATAGTGAGAATGCTGTTTACTGGACTTGTTAGGGAAGGCTCCGTTGATACACAAGGGATGAGAAGCAGCCATAGAGGCAATATTCTAGGAAAGCTAATGAAAATTTCTTGGAATAAGAAAGAACTTGGCATGTTTTAGGCAGTGAAAAAAAGGCCAATGTGTTTGAAGAATAATGAGCAAGAAAAAATGGAATAAATAATAAAGTTGGAGAAATATGCAGGAATGAGAGCATAACAAACTATTTTTGGTAAGGAGTTTAAATTTTATTCCAATAGAAATAGGAAATAATAGAAGAGTGTTAAGCAAGAGGGATGTGATATAATTTACAATTTATACATTTATTTTGACAGATAAGTGTGAAAAATTAAGGTGTGTTGGGAAAAAGTGAATATGGGGAAAGTGAGAGAGTATTGCAATAGTCCAAGAAAAAGGTGATAGAGGCTTAAAATAGGATGGTGGCAGAGCAAATGGAGAGGAGATGGAGATATACTTTGGTAGTGGTGCTAATGAGACTTACTGTTGAATTGGATGTGGTAGGTGACAGAAAGAAAGCTAGAAAATATTTTGAATAATGATGCTTTTTATTAGCTAAAGAAGCTTAGGAGGGAGAGATTGAGAGCTGCAAATCAGCTATTTTGAGCCTCATATGAATGAGATTTTTTTTGTAGGAATTTTTATTGGGCATTTACTAAGTGGACTTTTGGGGTCTTAGGGATGTTCAAGTCTGTCTTTAGAAGACAAGGAGTTTCTGAAAGTGGTTGTAAGAAGTTACACCAACTATGAAAATATGGAAGTTCAGTTGCTCTCCATCTTCATCAGTAAATGGTATCGTCAGTGGTTTTATTTTGTCATTTTATTAATGTTTGGTTTTGTTTTCTTTTTACCTTTTTTACATGAGATACTTCTAAGACAACCATGTGGAAAGTTAAGGAAGCAATTGACACAAGTCTGGTGGGGAAGACAGGTTAGGGCTAAGCAGATGCTGCAGTTTCTGCAAGAAGATGGCATTTAAAGCTTTGGAATTAAATGAAACTACTTAGGAAGAAACTCCAATATTTAAGGCTAATATAGAGGAGGAGAAGCCAGTACAGAAGGAGAAAAATAAAATGATTGTGTTGTCTCATAAAATGACAGAGAAGGCCATTTACAAAGCCTACTAAGTGGAATGTTCCTAAAAATTGGTTTAAAAAAATAAGACTATAACAGTAGTTTCAGTCAGCTTTTGCTGTACCAACCCTACTCGGTTGCCACGTAGGTCTCTGAATAGCTCTCCTAGGGGTTGCAGAACTATTGTAGAAATATACAGATTTCAGTGAGAACACTGTATCTGTTTGGTGGTAGAATCCATAGAATCTAGTGATAAGTTATCTTCTTATAAGTGTACAATAATAGATCATTCTAGAACAAAGATGGAGGAAGAGCCAACCTAATGAGCCATTTGAAGTAATTTGAAGTACACTAAATCTACCTTCACCTGACTTCTCAAATCTTCAGACAGGTGAGTAGTTTTCCATTCCATCTCCATTTCCAGTGCCATCCATCCTGTCCCAGATACTTACTCCCATCAGTGACTTTTGTTCTTAGTCCTATTTCTTCCCCCACACCAAAATATTCCCCAAGAATGTTCTAGACCTGTGTTGTCCAATTTAAATTTATTAAGCAAAATTAAAAATTCAGTTTCTCAGTTGCACTAGTCACATTTCAAGTTCTCAGCAGCTACATGTGACCAATGGCTATTGTGTTGAATAATGCAGAGTTAGAACATTGTCATCATCTTTGAAAATTCTATTGGGCAGTGCTGCTCTAGGCAATGACCCTTTCCAATGAAATTCACTGGCTCAGAGACACATTTCCTTAAAACACTGCAATGATGGTTCTCAATTGGGAAACTGAGCCATGAATGGATACTGATTGTGTCAGATATGATATTCTGCCTGGCTGACATTTTTTCCCCTTGTTAATATTAGGAGAGCACTTGTTTTGTTATTGTTGTTTGTTTATTTGTTTGTTTTTCAGGAAAGTGATAATATGTCCATATGGAAGCTGTTTTATTACCCAGGCTCCTTTTTACCTAGAGCTGCCCCTATGACAGAGCTCTAATAATTGAGATATAAGAGAAAACCTGTGGGTGAGGTTTCCAGGAAAGTGATTGTCTCCCAAAGAAAATAGGACAGGCTCATTCAGCATGTGTCCTTTGCCCTTTGCCCTTTGTCCTTTTTTCCTTCCCCTTTCTTCTTTCCTGGAAGATGGACACAGCTGGAGGTTTTCTAGGAGCATGACAATAAAAGTCATACTGGAAGGACAGAGTGGAAGGGAAGATAGGAGGGGTGTGGGGTGTTGCTGGATCTCAGGCAGTCACCTCAACATTCATCAGACTTATTTGCATAAATTACCTTCAGCCAACCACAGTCCTAACTGATACACTTAACAAACTCAGAAAAGAGGTCTATGATTTTGACACGTAATTTGGAGACAATCCCACTACTGCCTATATTGTCCAGCTAAGAAAGACTTGGCCCAAGGTCCTCCTCAACGTGAGAAATCCCGTGGTGCTGGGCTCACTGCACTCACACACTCAGGCTGCGTGAGCTCCTTCCAATTGTAGCTACAACTAAAGAACTCCCCGGAGAAATGTAAATGGATTGTGTGATTAAGAGGTGGCTCTTCATTATCCCCACTTGTTTTTTAAATTGGACTCATGGGCAGTTATTCCAGGAGCATAGAAGGAAGAAGGCAAGCAATAAGCAGTCTATTTCTTATTCTCATCCTGGGTATAAGGAGTACAGGATGGAGGGCTCTGATCCAGCTTATGTTAGGCTACAAACAAATACACATGAGCCAGCCTGTAGATATATTTTCTTTGTGAGATATTAAAGTCATATACTAATAAAAATAAGTATATCTTAAGGACTCTCACTTGGTACAAAGCATTTTTTTTAAGCAACGACTTATCTGACTTTAAAAATCCATGGGTTTATAGGCCACGTAAAATCTTTGTTGTTAATAAAGATATTTTGAGAAGGTCCACATCTGTTTCTATGATCATTGAACGTGACTCTCCAATAAGTTAATTAAATGGAGAACGGTCTTCATACTGACTCTCTTTTGCCAGTCATTTTCAGGTTGTAATTTTGGTGTAATCAAAACTGAACTGCTTAGAATTATGTAATTATGTACAATCACCTTCAGGTACAATTGCTAATTTATCCCAGCCTGCCAGAACTGGTTTAATCATCTTCAGTGTTATTGTTAGGAAGGTGGAGAAACAACGCTGGCTATCAGTTCTCCTGCATATGCTGATTAGGTAGGTTTATGGATGCTTTTTGTTTTATTATTTGTTGTTTGCTGAAATGCTGCTTTGGAGTCAGGGACCTGCCTTTTGCTCTGAACACACAGAGGATACATGGGGTTCTAATCCCTACAGGTGAAAGGCTATAGAAGGGATGGCCCAGTGTCTGGTGATGAACTGAGAAAATTACTCAAACTAGTGGTTCTCAATTTTTTTTCCTCTGAAGTCACACCAGAGGGATGATGTCAGTGAGTTTCACACACTTATGGTAGTAAGATCCATTCACCACTGGCTGCCAAGTGTTTGGAGACCAAAGGCTTTGAACAAAGTAGTTGCCATTCCTTCCCTGACACAGACATGCAGATTTGTAGGATGCCAACTTCCTTCCAAAACATTTTGTAATTGGTGCCTCAAGAGGTCTTAAATGGGTTGTTTTGTTCTGTTATGGTGATGGATACTTGAATCTTCTACTTTGCATTGCATACATAGGGCATTCACTGATTGCCTGCTTATCACATAGTACGAGGCACTTTTCATTCTTTGTGTCTCATTCTCACATAAAGCCAATAGGTGGGCATTATTTTCTTTATTGTACACGTGAGTAAACCAAGGCAGAGAGACCAAGTGGCCCTTCCACGTTACTATAACTAGTGGGAAACAGAGCCAGAATCCAAATGCTGGTCTTTTTTAATATGAGGTTCATATTCATTTTGCTGTAGGGCATTTCCTCACTTTGCTTAAAAGAAAATGGTTCCTTCTACCCACTAAAATCTCACGTGAAAAAAATGTAGCGGAGTGTACGCAACACAAACTGAAGCAAGTGAACATACTGTAGAATGTGGGCTTTCTCCACACAAAACATCAAAATGCCCAAAGAACATTCATAAGTCTAGATTCAAAAAGAGATCTACCCCTCAAAAAAAAACTAGAAGGAAATACAACACAATGTTATCAGGTATTATTTTTGGATGGTGGATTTGTGTGTGATTTTTATTTTGTTTTTTATACTATTTTAGTTTTATTAAGTGTTGAAAAAAACATTAATATAAGAATATTTCACAATGTCCTGATATCTAAAGATGAGCAACGTGAAATAAATGGAGGGAAATAATATCTGTTATAAATGATAAATGAGTAAATAGTTTGAAAAAAATCCTTCCAAGGATGGATTCAAGAGCAGCTGAGGAAAACCTCTGATGCAAGAAAATTAAATAAATATTTTCCCTCCACATATCAAATATTTTTACCTCTGTGCCTTTGCTTAGCTTCCTCAGGCCTAAAATGTTCACATCCTATTTTCACATCTCTAAATATTAGCTATTCTAGGCCTACATCAAATGTTAACTCCAACTTGAAGAATTCTCTGATCCAAAACTGGAGTCAATATTGCATGTGTTCCCCTACTCCTTAATTTACTTGTGACTTCCTTAATTTATAATTTATTCAAAAAAGTTCTTAAGCATCAACTTTTATCCTAAGTTTGAGGATACAATAATTTTTCAGAGTA
Organism: Myotis brandtii; assembly: GCF_000412655.1. Lineage (NCBI taxonomy): Eukaryota > Metazoa > Chordata > Mammalia > Chiroptera > Vespertilionidae > Myotis > Myotis brandtii. The sequence continues at coordinate 2,856,425 of NW_005354010.1, forward strand.
AAAAAGGTTTTATTATATCCATGAGAATTGTATAGATTGGAAGAAAAGAACTTACAATAAAATGAGATGGTATTTTAATGAAGGTATTGCAGTATGGAGGAAGTATAAAATAATTTCAGAAAGGCATTCTAAAGGAGATGATTTGGAAGAATGGGAAAATGATAAGGAGTAATTTAGAAGGAGAAGCAAAGATAAGGAATACAATGTCAGATAAAATGAACAAAATCATAATACATTTAAGTTTGTCCATCTCTATTGCCCCCATGAAAAAAAAAACTCTCTTTTTCAATAAATGGAAACAATTAGATCAATAAAAGCATAGTCTCTTTCACCCATCCAATCACTGAAGCCATCAAGATTCATCCTTGATGCTGCCCTGCCCCTCACTCAGATTATTCAATCATGAATTTCCATAAATGCTGCTTGAACCCTCAAGGCAGCAGTGGGAGCAGGAGGGGCAACTTTTCTTAGGTTCAGCTGTGTTTAGATTGACATTCGGCACTAGTCTCCTTAGAAGGACATTGGGTAGGAACCACATCCTGGCAGCTGGACAATATTGGGCCTTCCTCTCCATGGGAATCCTTGCAAGGATTCATGAGGATGACAACTCAACATGGTGGTCTGGGGATCACCTTCTCTTCAGATAACACAACTCAGATGCAAAGAGATGAGATCCATGTTGCACAGATGTTGAGACTTCTCTGGTTTAAAAGAAGCCTCATGCTCCACAGGAGCTAAAATATTTTCTGACAATTCCTTAGCATATCTTCCAGAAACCCTGCAAGGGACATGCCTGTTGGTAGAGTCATGGCACTCATAGAAGCCAAAAGCATAGCATTCCCATCATACATACAGAGTTCATTCAAAATCTATCCTTTCCAACCTAGTTGAGAACTAAAGATGCAAGTGGAAGAGGCTGAGATTACTCAAGGGCAATAAATAGCAAGCAGAAACCGCATCCAACAACATCCATTTTAAGGGAAACAGATTTATTGGTAAGCTCTGGGAGATGAGCAAGAATAAGAAATTAAGTGGTTAAGGGAGAGGTCTGAGAAGAAATGGATGGGGAAGGTATTTCTGAGGCCCAGGGAGGAGACCATTTCATGGGGCTTTCAGAGTAGAGTAACTATAACTCTATGCTAAAAAGTGGTCATATAGAATGAGAACTAAAAATCAACTAGGAACTGGGCAGCTAGGAATTATTAATACACTCAGGAAGAATCACTTATGTGGAATGGTTGGAGACAGAGCAAGTTTCTATGGACTTAAGATTGAACCAAGAGGAATGCTAGCATATAGGTCAGGGGTAATGACATCAAGTGATTAAAAATATTTAAGGGCATATATGTTTAAAGGGCAACGCAGGGCTTTGATGTGGAATAAGTATGCAGTAAGTATTTGCTGATTTGATTAAATTTGTGCTATATACATGATAGGATATTACTAAATAATGAGAGAGGTTTCCTTATGATAATGGGCATTTTTAGATAGACTGAGAAACACAGAAACTTTGCCAGTGCGTTTTTTGGCTTGAGGAACCCTAATGGCCAGTGTCTTCTTAATTGTGCTCCTCCGTGCTTGGGCGAATCCATGTGAAGCTTCTCCACAGAAGATGCACCACAGGGTAAGAGACACTAAAAATACTTCTGAGATGAATGACAGTCACTTTGATTTGATAGCTCAGTGTCAAGTGTGATAAGAATGACCAGAAAGGAGAAATCATCAATGCCACCTAAAACTGAAGACCAGACAGTCACAGCTCTGAACACATTGTTGTCACAAAAGGTATTGACAAGCTATGTTATTTAGGATAAACGTGAGCGTAGAGATATTTCACCCTCTCCCTCCTGGAGCTCTTTCTCCAAGCAATAGAGGAAAAATGAAGAAATCAATAACAAGGAAAACAAAAAACGTACTCACTGGAATGTGAAAGGATGTGTAAATATAAGAGGTTTCTACAACATCAACCATTTCAACCAAGTCACCCGAGCAGCTGGGCAAGGAGACCCATGTGAGGTAGACACTGCATGCCAGAGAAAATGACAATGATAACAAGGTCTTCTCTAGGTGCCCGGCAGGCTTTCTATACCCCGTTGTGAGAATTAAACGAGTCAATATACATACTGTATTTAACAAAAAAGACTGCACTCTGCTTAGATACTTCTGGTAACTAATACCAGTGAAGGGACAATCTCAACTAAAAGTAATATTGAGATAAAGTCCAAACAGTTTAATGTCACGCTGGGGGAAACTGTGGTATAGGGAGAGATCTGTGAACCGAACATCAGTGTCAGATCCTGGGACTGCCGCTATTTAGCTATGGGACATCAACACCTCAAACCTCACTCACTTTTCTATTTGAAAGATGAAGAAAGCAGGAACAATTACTGAAGGTGGCTGCTGTGAGGGCTGCGGGAAATAAACCACCTGACACCACAGTCCTTAGAAAGGGCCTTTACCTTGGCTCACAAAGAAAAGAAAGAAGACATTTTTGGTCAACTTGCGAGTGTTTCATAGTTGGTTGGAGAGATAATAGATAGATACACATGGACATTAGCCAGATGGTAGTGATAATGTCCCTGCCTTTTCTATGCTGTACCTGCATGTTGATTTTATCCAGTAAAGTGCCCAATTGCATTATGATAACTATCTTGAAGAAATACAGCTATATTCTTTTAGTCTGATTCCATACCCAGTGCTCCTCAGTTGTACTGGAAACCTAGGAGGAGGTATCGTCAGCATGTCTCATCTCTACAGCATCAGATTTTGCAAGATTGAACTATGAGAATAATGTTGACTCCCATCCCCTCCCCTGGATGAAGACCAGGTAGACACTGTCAACCTTCTCTCCCTGGGACTCTCAGTTTTGCTGATCACCTTCTATCTGTCTCGTTTGTTCTTTGCAGTTTCTTGCTTTCATAAGCTCTTATTTGGGTCTCAGAGCCATTATGGGAACTGAGATATTGTATATTTCCTGTGATTTTGTAATTAAACTTAGGAAGTTATCTTACTATGTGTGTGTGTTTTATTTTTCAAATTTATGGGTGATACTTACTTCCCCCAGGATTTATGAGTACAATAACAAAAATCATCTTAAACTGTTCAGTGGCAGCACAGCCTTTTACTATCTTCATAGAATTTAGTTTAGTCTCAACCACCTTTTATCAATAGTGCACTGTGTACTTTCACATGCCCGAAATCAAGAGTCCAAGAACATAAAGGTCATTACAAACATAACTGTATATTGCCTTTAGGTTGAATTGTGTATTAATTTTTATCTTCTTTTCAACAATTAAAAAAAAGGTTAAGTAGCATAAGGAAGGCAGGTGAAGCATGTGGCATGCAGTAGCGGAAGGCTGTTAAATGGTTCACCTCCACAGACTACACCGTCGAGGTCTTCACAGCGGCGATCATCGCACTCGCAGGTCTTCCCATACACCCTGCGGTCCCCCGGCGGGTAGCAGGTACATTTGCCACATTCACATTTACCTGCAAAATACAAAGGGGGAGCATGTACATTAGGGGATTCATAGAACCAGGAAGGCTTTCAAAGGAAACAAGCACACTATTAAAGCCAGACCTCCGGACCAGTTCTAGGCTGGACCATTTCTAGCTCAGCAAACAACTTTTCTTTTTCTTTTTTTAAAAAATATATTCCATTTATTTCTCCACAGAGAGGAAGGGAGAGGGACAGAGAGTCAGAAACATCGATGAGAGAGAAACATCAACCAGCCGCCTCCTGCACACCCCCCACTGGGGACGTGACAGCAAACAAGGCACACGCCCTTGACCGGAATCGAACCTGGGACCCCTCAGGCCACAGGCCGACGCTCTATCCACTGAGCCAAACGGCCAAGGCGCAAACAACTTTTCTGAACCCCTTATGGTAAGCTGAAGGTTAGACACAAGCACCAAGGTGGTCAGGAGTGGAAGTGACAATTCCAGTGACAATTGCTGGCTCAGAAGTCATTCACGTTTACTACTGTCCACCTTTTGTTTCTTTCATCTTTGAAGACTAATTCAGTTATTAAACTCTCTGGGTATTTCATATTCATCTTAGTTTGATGGTACCATTGAATGTAACTGAATTGACTTTACATATATTGAGAAATTTAGCCTAATGTGTTCATTTAAAAATATTTTTCTTTTGGGTGTATCCACCACATAAAGAAAAAAATGTTCATTGGTACATTGCAACATGACATTTTAGTGATTGTTTTGCATCAATTTTATAGTTCATTAAACACATTTTAACATGGAGCATGTGTCACTGCACATGACTTAAATATCTTTATCATTTTTGACTTAAAAATAAACAAGTAAACATTTTTTTTGGAATGAGTTTGGTTCATCGTTGGGGACTGCCTTAATATCATTATGACCTTTATCATCACTTCCTGAGCTGTAAGTATGTGTCAAACATTATAATTTCTTAAATTCCATCATTTTGTTTTCATAATAACACCCATTGACTAGCATAACCACTATCATTTACTAAACAAGAAAAAACAAGGCCAAGTGACTTTCCATGGTGACCCAGTTCATAAGGGAGAGATTCAAAATTTATATCCATGCTCATTAATGTTAAAGTGTGCACACTTAACCATTGAGCCATGCTGCACCTGAGTATACCCATAACAGAGCACCAGAAGACTATACAAGAGAGTAAATTCCTTTTGTTTGAGGAATTTGGACTAGTTTGCCAAAATTTCAGCTGGGTAACTACTTTGAGACATCTGTTACTCTCTGTCATTAGCCAACCATCATAATTATACACCCACTGAAATGATCATGAGATGCTTTAGGACTGACCCCACACTGTTGTTAGTCATTCTGTTGCTGCATTTGTATCTTGTTAAAGAAATTCCGAGTTGGTAGAGAATGGGAGAAGGGAAAATTAGTATTTAGAATCATATAATTTCAGAGCTGTAATGATAGATGATCCAATGAAGTGATTCATTATCTTTTCTGGCAGAAGTGTTGGGGTCATGGTCCCTTTGAGAAACTGGTGAAAGACATGGCAATAGATACTCCTGTGCTGGCTGCCCTTCAACCTGTCTGTTTTTCTACTTGGAGACAGTCCCAAGTTCAGCAGAAGACAGAGTCCCTTTCCTTGCCCAACGAGATTCCCTCTTCGTATGCCCTGGCAGACAGGACAGGGACACACCAGACACTCTTGGCAGGGCTTTGATTTTTGAGGGTGACTTCAAGGGCACAGGAGCAGTGAGCTTGACACACAGCGGCTAGTTCAAAAGTGGTGGCAGCTGGGGCTGGTCTTGGCCGTGCCTTGCTTAGCTGGAGTGTTGCATGAGCTGATTGTCCGGCATTGCATTCTGAGCCTAACCCCTTCTAATTCAATCCTGTTTCATTCCAGTTCATAAAGTTGGTTTCTGTTGTTTGCTATCAAGAACTATAACGGGTAGACTCCAGATCTCTCCCTGGAAGAACATACCAGCACACATTTATTTTTTGTAAAATGTCAGGAAGATCCATGACTTGCTGCAATGCATTTAATAGATGAGGAAACTCAAGCATGCTGAGGCTAAATGATTTGCCTATAGCCAGGGAAATAGACATCGGTAGTGTTGGTGCTAGAACCCAGATCATCTGAGGCAGGAGATATTCCAGTCCAACCAGAGAGATATTCCAGTCCAACCAGAGAAACACTATTCCAAGTAGTCTCAAAGGAAAAATATCCCAAATGTTTATCAATAATAGAATAGATAAATATCTATTATATTCTCAAATGGAACACTGTACAACAATTAAAATGAAGGAAGCACCACTGGTTGCACATCATGCTTGAATCTTAAAAATGTAGAGTGTAAGAAGTCAGCCACAAATAATACATATTGTTAGATGATATAATTTCAAAACAGGCAAGGCCAAACACCTTAGTGTTTAGGAATATATGCTTAGCTGGACAACTAAAGACAGGTGTAGAGGTGATTACCATGAAAGTGAGAATAATGGTCATCTTTTGGGGGAGGTTTGTGGGGTATTTGGCAAGAGATAAGAGGTTGCTCTTGGGATTCTGGCTTCACTCTACTTCTTCACCTCAGTCATGGTTTGGTGTGTGATTACTTTACAAAACTTCCTAATGCTATAAATTAACCCACCATATACTTTTCTAGGCATAATGGATTTTTCAAGAAACAAGGCTAGTATAACTGGTGGGCCATGTTGCAAAATTAATCAGTTTCTTAACTCCTTACAACTAAATAGATTCTAAGTGGATTCAACATTCAAATGCAAAAATTTAAAACATAAAATGCTAGACAGGAATATAGCTGGGAGTTTTCATAACCCTAAGATGGGAAAGACTAAATATGACAACAAACCAGAAACATAAATTTATCCATTGATAAATTTAACCATAAAATATGATATTTAAATTATTTAAAGCAACAAATAGCACAAGACTAAAAATAAACAATGAACTGAGACAAAACTTTTGTACAAATAAGACAGATAAGTAAAAATTACTATATGTAAGAGCTCATATGTAAATAAGAAATGATGTACACCTACAAGAAAAATAGACCAAGGACAAAAATGGATCATTCACAATACAAATAATACATGATAATTACTATCAATGGTGAATTATTTATATCTTTTAGTAAATCCCGTGGAAATAATCCACAGATTTAAAATAACTATGCTTTGTTGAGAAGTCACCTGGTTTACGTAATTAAAATACGTAAAATTTCTGAGATCTTTTAAGTTAATGAGATTTTACCTTATATATCCTGGAAGAAACCCTCATTTACTGTTTGTTGGATTTTGCTCACAAGATGCTGCAAGGCACATGCCAAACAAATAATTCAAAGAAACAAAACAACTCAAAAACACTAAAGTAAGAAAAAGCAAAAATTTTATTCTATATATAGGATAACTCAATATCACTAAGTTATAAGCTGAGATAAAGAAAGAGTAGCTTGATACCTTTATAAAATGTAGATTGCCTCATTTTCATTTTTAGAAATTAAAAGATTAAAAATGTATTGAGGAATTTCACTAGTTTTTATTCTTATTAACTGCTACAGTGCAATTACAGTAGAAATAATAATTTTTTATTTCACAAAATTGGAGACTGTTGGAGATGGAAAAGTCAATTTACAGGGAGGAAAAGCCCCACAATTTACAGAAGAGAAAATGAACCTCTGTGCCTGAGATAACGTGTCTTATTCGAGGTCACATTGTGAAAATAAGGGATCCAAAGGTCATCTCTCGCGGTCACAGAGTAAACAGTGGGTACGCCTCAATCATTTCTATACTTATTGTTGCTTTCCTTTTAAAAAAAAATATATATATTTTATTGATTTTTTTACAGAGAAGAAGGGAGAGGGATAGAGAGTTAGAAACATTGATGAGAGAGAAACATCAATCAGCTGCCTCCAGGGGTGTGCCTGCAAGCAACCAAGGTACATGCCCTTGACTGGAATTAAACCTGGGACCTTTCAGTCCGCAGGCCAATGCTCTATCCACTGAGTCAAACCAGTTAGGGCTGCTTTCCTTTTTAATAGTTAGAAACGGTCATGTGACTCGTTGCTAATGGAAATGGTGAGATATGTCAAAGCATTGCCTGAGAAAAGGTGTTTATCTCTGGTAGAGATTAATTTTCTGCCAGAACCGGTTTGGCTCAGTGGATAGAGCGTCGGCCTGCGGACTGAAAGGTCCCAGGTTCGATTCCGGTCAAGGGCATGTACCTGGGTTGCGGGCACATCCCCAGTAGGAGATGTGCAGGAGGCAGCTGATCGATGTTTCTCTCTCATCGATGTTTCTAACTCTCTATCTCTCTCCCTTCCTCTCTGTAAAAAATCAATAAAATATATATTTTTAAAAATATATATAAAAAAATTTTTTCTAACACTGGTACAGGTTAACTATATGAAATTGTGAAGGTGACAACATTTGTTTTTCAGGCTATATATCTTTTCCTCCTTCTCCCCTTATTTTTTTCTCCTCTTGTTTCTCTACTTCTTCTCTTTGTCCCCAATCATCTCCTCCAACTCTCTCTCTCTCTCTCTCTCTCTCTCTCTCTCTCACACATACACACACATACGCACTCACTCACACACATATGCACACATACATGTCCTCTCCTTTCCTCTTTCTTGTATGTCTTTTCTTTTTGGATTCCTATTTTTCCACAGTTTTAACCATTACAAAGTTCTCAATCTTTAGACTTGCCTTCTCCTTCCCTCATTCTCTTCAAACTCCTCTTTATAATGTCTTATTTCCATAGGACAGAGCCTTCAATCAGCAGTGACTATATGCTAGATGGGGAGATACAAAGGTAAACAAAAGGGACACTACATCCTAATCTCAAGAATTAACAGAGAGAATCCTTTGATTGACTAAATGGATAAACTCATATCTCATTAAATGTTAACAACCAATTCAATCTTCTCTTCTTTACCACCAGTCATATCATTGGGCATTTGTAAAGGAGTAAATATTCAGAATTTTCAGACACCACATGGTAGATGTGTGGACCTGAACAATGACTGTTAAAAACTGAAATCTTCTCCAGAAGTCATAAGTAAAAATACAACACACACACAATCACAAATCATTTCTATCCTCTATGCTCACATTTGAGGTGTGGAAAAATGATTTAACTTCCTTCAAACTACACTACAGAGAACACATATGTGTTCTTATTCAAGAATAAGGCTCATCAACCTTGAAAAACTGCATTGATTTGATCACTCCCTCTAGTCATACACGCTACAAACACTTTTGAATATCAGCTAGGGGCTAAGTATTGTGCTAGATGCTGAATATACAAAATTAAGTAGGACATTTAAAATTTTTAATAGTAGAGGGAATAAAGGTAAAATACATGAGTATGCACACCCTGTAGGATTAGAGAAGTTCCCTGGCAAAGGTGACCTGGGAGTGAGTCTTAAATTGTCTGTTAAATGTCAATGGGGCAAAGAGGAAAACTAATAAAGTTTATGGCACAGATATAACTAAAAGCATGGGCTCTGAATTTATATATATGTGGATTTTTATCTTGACACATCCACTGTTAAATGTGTTTCCTTGGAAGAGTAAGTCAAACCTCATTTATCATGGTTGCATGATGGGAATAAAATAATAATGGTATCATAAGATTATTTTAAAAGCTAATTATTGTAATACATATTAAGTACACAGGACAGGGCCTAACACCTAATATTATTTAATAAATTATAGATATTATTGATATTTTTATAATAAAAACATGTTGGGGCTTGGGTTTCAATTGCTCACATAAAATTCATACCTCTTCTTTCTCATTGCATTTCTCTAAAAACAACTGCATTTCCTGATCTAAAATGAGATTGTTTAAGAAGAGCACTATATGATCAAATGAACCTGCCAGCATGGTAACAGCAGGCACACTCTCTATGACCTTATTTTCTTTCACTTTTTAAAACGGGAAAAACCACACTTGCAGTACATGCTCAATAGTTGGAGAGTAATTAGAGTCTCACATAAAACAGAAAAGAGATTAGCACTTTACTAACACAGTCCTCCTTTGCCTAAAATAATTGGTTTACCATAGCAACCTGATTGCACTAGAAAAAGCTCCTGCCAAATGCATCCTAAGTTCCCTTGAAATTTCTATGAGAAGGAATTAAGCACTTGAGAACTATAATATTCTGTACAATTTCATCCAAGTTCAAATATTTTTTTTGAGAATCAAGTAATCTTCCATCATTTGAAAGTGAAGAGGCACCTTTCACCTTCCATTTCAAAATGGGCAGTGAGACATAATTTAAGCCACCTCAACATTACAATTGCTAGCCAATGAAGAATTGCTCATGACTTTTAAAGACACAGATAAATGTCAATCCTTCTGTTTGTGCTTTCTTAGTACAAAAGGATTAAAGTGATCAATCATGAACTATGTGAGAGAAAAAAAAAGACATTTAAGCAAATGTGTGCTAATATAATTTTCTGTTATCTGCCCCAGAATGTCTAAAATTGAAAATGGGAGCACTAGGCTTCACTTTTCCTTAAGGGTTTCCTAAGATATGAAGAAAAAGATCACAGAGGAGGTCTATTAGACCTCTAAATTAGATTACCTCATTATTTCAACCTTAAGATAGTTTCTAAAATACAAACTGAAATTACTTGATTCATTTTTTCTAACTATAAGTTAGATAAATATAGTTAGCAATATCATAACTAGGTGGCCATACAATTAGGTGGCAATATCACATTCATTTACCAATTAACTAAAAAACTAAGTGACAAGACCAGGGTTAAAAAGTCAATGAATGAACTAAGGTGGAAAATATGGAGCTTAAGTAATTAATTAATGTGCCCATCATGAAGTGGCCAAGATCAATTAGAATAAGAACCTTCTTCCTCCCTAGTAAACTCGTTGACTGGACAGTGGGCAGTACCTGCTTCAGAAACAAGGTTTTAGGATTCTTCAAACATAAATCATATCACACATGGACCCATCCCTGGTATGGACTTTAATGATTCCATTCTAGATAATAAATAAATACATGCAACTGTAATTCACCATGAAACACTGTATGTCTATGGGATAAATGCCAAAGGACTGACACAGGAAACAAATGCTATTCACTAGTGCAAGACAGTGTTCTGTGCGCTATAATTAGAGAAATGGTTCTATAAAAAGTTCTTGAAGATGAACTTTTTTGGAGGTGGAATCAGGCCTTAGTCACATTTAAATTCTTGGTTTTTGTTACTTAAAGAAATTCAAAAGTATGAGTGAATATATCACTTCCTTAGTACACATTTAATCAGTGTTAATTAAATTGATTTAAAGCAAGTGCGAGCTTTCTTTCATATCAGGAATAATTAGCAGATTCATTTTTTAAAAATTGAACAGTGAAATCCATATAACAGCAAACATTATATTTTCCATCAACAAGCTAATTTTCTACAATTAAGAAAAATTATTCTATAAAACAATATTTTCTACTGATCATTTATTTATTATTCTTTGTTTCTAAATTTACCAATATTGATTCCCCCAAATCATAAAACAGTAGAAAGAACATAGTTTATACACGTAAGTGTATACATACATGAGGATGTAGGTGCATACGTACAGTTAAATTAGAGGATGCTGAAACTCCATGTGAGCAACTTATCCTCAAAATGTTCATTAATACAGAAGCCAAGACAGAAATACTTCCTACCATTGACTACAAAGTAAAGGTAGTTAAGCATAGAAATACAGTTTCAAGTAATGAGACTTACTGGGACCATAGTGATCCAAATCTATGGAAATACGTATATTCTCAAATTATATACAAATAAATATTACTTGTAAAGGCCAAAGGGAGCAGTAAAAAGTCATAGGAAAGATCAGAGACTGTGGGAAGACATGAAAAAATTACTTGCCCATCTTTTCCACTATTTCAAGATAATTAAATATTTATTCTTAGAAGAGACCATAGAGACCTCAATGGCTAAACTTAGCTAACTAGAAAAACTGTCTGACGACCAAATAAATGAGGGTCCTCTGTGTTCCTATCAGATAAAACATTTTGTTTTAGTAAGAATATCAAAGGGGTAGTGTAGAGATGAAGAAAGAGGAGAAATATGCTTCCAATTAAGGGGAAAAAAGGAAGGTGTTTAAAGAAAAATAACACCCAAATACATGTGATCCTCTGTATTGGCAATAGAAAAAAAAAAAGGTCAGAAAATAAAGGTTTTTGAAATGCAGGTCATTTATGTAGGCATTCACAACTTCTTAACTGTAGAAAATGTAGGAAAATGTAGAAATTGAGCATTGCCCTGTGTACCTAAAGGTTGGCGGTTTGATTCTTGGTCAGGGCTCATACCTGGGTTGTGGCTTTGATTCCCAGTCTGGGAGCTTAAGGAAGGCAACCAATTGATGTTTTTCTCTCTCTCTACCTCTCTCTTCCTTTCTCTAGCTAAGCATGCCCTTGGGTGAAGATTAAAATAAAAAAAGAAAAGAAAATGTAAGATAAATAATCACTTGTTTGAAATAGAACTTGAGCTTTCTTTGGGTGCCTTTTTATTATGAGGTAAACTGTGCTTATGTGTCTCTCATTCAAATCTTCAATAAAATCAAAGGAGTGAATACAGAACATAAAAACAAAACAAAACAAAATCACATGTAATTGTTAATTGTCAAAAACGTTCCTGCCGTTATCTGAAAAGCAATGTCTTCTTTGAAGTAACAGGAAATTGCAGTATCAGCTCTGCAGTGAAATGACTTTTGCTTTCACCTGATGTATCAAAAGAAATAAACTATTCAATCAGTCCTAGCAATAATAGTTAACATCATACCACAAAAGCTATTCAGGGAATGAAATGAGGCAATAACAGAGAACAAAAAAAGGCCAAGTGAGATCCTTTAAAGAATGATAAGCTCCACATCACACAAAAAGCAGTGTTAGAGGACCCTGATTACTTTTGTCTTGAGTTATCTTTGACTTAAATACATCTGATTGCCAGAGTCCAAAGGATTGGTTGCTAGACCATGATGTGTTACATGAATTCCACTAGAATTTTCATTTGCATATTTCTTTCTTTTTTTTTTTTTTGCTAGAAAATGACAACTGCTTTATGGGAAGCATAGAAGGAAGGGTGTACCATATTTATAAATTAGAACCTTAAAATTGTTGTCCTACCCGGTTTGATTCATTGGTTAAAGCATCAGCCTGCGGACCAAAGGGTCCTGGGTTTGATTCCGGTCAAGGGCACATACCTTGGTTGCAGGCTGCTCCCCGGCCTGGGCCCTGGTCGGGGTGCATGAGGAGGCAACCAGTTGATGTGTTTCTCTCACTTCGATGTTTCTCTCTGTCTTTCTCTCTCACTCTCTCTAAAAGATCAATGGAAAAATATTCTCTGGTGAGGATTAACAAAAAACAAAAAAAACAAACAAAAATTGTTAATTCTCCAACAATTGATCTATAGATTGAATGCATCCCTAAGTATTCAGATACCATTAATGGTATGTAAATGTAAAGGGAAAAAATAGCCAAAGCATTGTGGTAGAAAAATGGGTAGAGAAATCGTAACATTAGATTTTAGTATAGTTAGTAAGCATTCTAAACTTATTCGCTCCCAAATCTAAGTGTCTTGTTTATCTTCCACTTAATTTTCTATTTTATTTACTTTTTGGTTTATCCTCCACTTAATTTTATTTACTTTTTGGTTAAAATGTGATTTTAAATGTGTTTTAATTAATTTTCGCTTTCAGAAATAGCATTGCAAACTATATACCCCAATCAAGTACACTTTATATGGGATTTAGGTTCCAGCAATATGAACAGCAAGTAACATCTGTACCTAAAATAAAGTGTTCGTTCCATTGCTGGGATTATGGGAAGAAATATAATTTTCCAAATACCCAAAACCTAAGACCTATGACAGTGATGGCGAACCTTTTGAGCTTGGCATGTCAGCATTTTGAAAAACCCTAACTTAACTCTGGTGCCGTGTCACATATAGAAATTTTTTGATATTTGCAACCATAGTAAAACAAAGACTTATATTTTTGATATTTATTTTATATATTTAAATGCCATTTAACAAAGAAAAATCAACCAAAAAAATGAGTTCACGTGTCACCTCTGACACGCATGTCATAGGTTCGCCATCACTGAGCTAGACCAAGAGCAATTCCTATAAGCTCCCATAAAAGGGGTCCTGAGGGTACCTTAAGGAATGAAAGTAGAGAAATAGAACTTGAGACTCCTGAGACTAGGACTTCAAGAGACCCAAGATCAGTAATATCCTGTAAGAAACTAATACAAATACTCCTTGAAGGAAAGTGTCCTGCATTTTAGCTTTAAGATTTTGCAAAGTTTAGGAGAAACCATGTATACGCTCACAGGTGAAGATCAACATGTGTGCTCTCTTTGATAGCACATGTACTGAAGACAACACATGCACACATAAGGAAACAAACCACCATGCGTGAAAGTCAGAAAAAACACACACATTTTTTTAGCTCTGTGCTATATACTGGTTATTGCCTAATTAGCCATCTTGCCACTTTCTTTCTTGAATATATTTGTTATTGTTATTCTAATATCTGTATCTAATAATCCTAATAACTGGGTCATTTAGGCATTTGTTTCTATTGTCTGTTGTTATTTCCTTGGTCCTGATTCTCATTTTTTGATTGAATGTCAGAAATGTCAGAGCCTTTGGGCAGTAGTGTTTTCCCCAGAAAGAGTTCACCTCTTGTAAGTAGATAGAGCAATGCATCTCATCCCAGGTATATTTTTGCCCCAGGGCACATTTGGCAATGTCCCCAAACACTTTTTAGTGTAGTGATGGGTCGGAGGTGCACTATATCTAATGGGTAGGGGCCAGGGATGCTGTTAAACATCCTACAAAGCACAGCACAGACTCCAGCCCTAAATGTGAAAGAGTGATGCTATTGAGAAAACCTGAAAAGTGAAGGCACATCCAAATAGCAATGGAGCTCACCAGAGACTGAGTTGCATTTACTTCTTGTTTACCCTCCTCCTCCCAAGAGATCCCAAAACACTGTCATCTGAGCTCATGCACACACAGACATATATACATAGAAATGCTCACATGAAAATGACCCCCACGCAAGTCTACACCTCATCCTTTAAGACTGATCATTTTCACCTCCTTTAAGAAACAGTGCCTGCCACCGCCTCAGCCCACACACTCAATCACCACTTGAGGCTTGAATAGTATCATTATGATGTTTAAAATAGAATCTGGGTACTGTTCCAACAGATATTGATTGATCTAAAATGTGCTCCATGGTGTTGAAGTCTGTTACATAATTTTTTTAATTCTAAACTGTTCATTTGCATCTTGCATCCGGTGCTTATGCAAATCATTAGCATTTTTATGCCATTTCCTAAAACAACCATTCACTATATTTTTTATGTATACCTCTATTATCCCTTATTAAGAATCACTCCCCTAATTTCAAATCAAGATTTTAAAATATTGCATATAAACACATACACATATTGAAATACTAAGTGCCTTTTACTTTTTAAATTATGATTTCACTGATTTAAAATATATAAAGCAATGCCTAAATAATCACAACTCAATGCAGGATCAATGTAAATAAAATAAAAAATACATATGCATAAGGCAGGAAATTCCCTGTTAAACTCAGCTTCAGGGACAATTCCTGTTAATGTTGCAATGACTTTCATTCTAGTCTTTTATCTACACCTATTTTTACATATGTGAGTAAACAATGCAATATATTTTATCTAAAATTACAACATAAGTATTTTAGTTAGGGGCACTTTTAAGAGGATTCATTTTAATTGAGATCATTCTTTTAGTAGTCCTTTTCATGACCTAAACTGTGGCTAGACTTAATCCTAAAGTACAATATTTGTTTTTCAAGGGAGCAGATAGTATATGTTACCAGCCTTGACCTCTACTGCACACATTTGAATTTCTCCTGCTGACAGAATTTCAAGTGTACATTAATTTACTAAGAGCTTGACTAATTAGCCATTCATTCCCAAGAAGAGAAAGTGCTGATTTAATCACTTAAATCTGTAATTAGACTATCTCTAGGAGGAAAAAAAATTTCTATACCACTCTTTTAAAATTGCCCAGGAACTCACAAATAAGCTTCTTTGCCTTGTGTGCTACCCAAGAGTAAGAAGAATTGTAAGGGTCCTGGGAACTCTTTCCTTTGCTCCCTTCATTCAGGATTGTTCTAATGTGGATTATTAATAGAGAATCATTTGCTCTCTGCTTTCTTATCTGCTGAGATAACAATTAATATTCAACCATGTGAACAGCACACAGGAGAGGGTCTAAAATCTTAATCGAACTGATGAGTCTATAAAGATTGATAACCCCAAGGAAGAGAAAGTTACCCTCCAATAGGAATTCCAATTTTCACAGAAAGAAAACTGATCTCCAAGTGTTTTGTAACTATAAAGAAAACCACTATTATGGGTTGAGTAGGTTTAGTTAATGTGTAAGGGGTGTCATACATAATAAAACAAATCAAAATGAAAGAAAGAGGACCCATAGTAAAATGCAGAATAGAGAGTTTTGGTAATATTATTATAATTAAAATCCTTTTTTTCTTGAAATATTAATGTGGACAGAAATATTTATTACATGTAAAAAATATAATATTATTATATTTAAGATCATTTTTTCTTAAATAATTGGTGTTTATTGCATGTAACACTATTATATTTAAAATCATTTTTCTTGAGCCCTAGCCAGTTTGTCTCAGTGGATAGAGCGTCGGCCTGCAGACTGAAGGGTCCCAGGTTTGATTCCAGTCAAGGGCATGTACCTTGGTTGCGGGCACATCCCCAGTGGAGGGTGTGCAGAAGGCAGCTGATTGATGTTTCTCTCTCAGATTTAAATAAAAAAAACAACAAAAAAAACAGAATAGAGATAAGAACACATTATACAGTGCTTTACATTTCTTTTTTAGTTTATGTTTGATGGGCAAGTGAAGAGGAAGGTAGAATTACACCCTTGGTGTATGAATTAGACTTTCTTTATAGACTTTGGTGCATTGGTTAGATTAAACTGTTTACCCAGGGCCAATATAACATCAGATTAGCAGACAGGGGGCATGTTTAATAAAAGCTTAAATAATGAATTAAATAAAATGTTAACAATTTTATTAAAAAACAAAATGATGAATTTTTATGCAACTTGGATTAAAATTGAAGCTATACCGGGGAAAACATAATTTAAAAAAGTTCAATAAAGTGTAGCAATTACATCCATATTCAAATGTAAAACACAATGAACACTATAACAGCTTCATTGTGGTTCAGGCCAAGTCTAGGCACTGTTCTTCCTGCATTTGGGCTAGTTTTCCATCAGAGGCAATCCTGGGGACACAGTCTAATCAACTTCACACTATTTGAACTAATGAGGAGCCTGAATATATATCAAAGATGTATTTTATTGACAAAAAGAAAAAGAAGTAAATAAGAAGGATGTAAAAATAGATTATGTAGACTTAGAGATGAAATAAAAGTGTTAAACTACTCTCAAACAAGATATTCAATAAGGGTGAGGATTAGTTATTCACAAAGGAAGGGAAAATATTGCCAACTATTACAAACAAAATAGAATATAAGTGCATTTTGAGAAGTATGGTGTTAATGCCCTGGCCGGGTGGTTCAGTTGGTTGGAGAGTTGTCCTGTACATCAAAAAGATTATGGGTTGAATCCCAAGTTAGGGCGTGTATGGGAGGCAACCATGACATCTCTCTCCCCCTCTCTCTTTCTTTCTCTCAAAATTAATAAAAGCATGTCCTTGGTGAGATGAGGATTAAAAAAAGTAGGGAGTTAATATGGTGAACTTCAATTCACTCTATAAGTATATATCACATTCTCTGAATATGAAGGCTTGCAGCTGCTGATCTTAATTTTCGCTTGTGGCAATTGATAGAAAAAGGCATCACTACTGTGACAAGAACTGTTACCAAACCAGTCAGCTCATGTACTAGTCAACATGGCACATCAGTGGGATGTTGGTGACCATCCGATTAAACAATGGAGAAGCAAATAAATTTTAAAGATAATAGTAGATATTTTAAATGAAGGTAAAGACATAGGATCTATCAGTTAGCTTCATAAGAAGAGGAAGTGAAAATTGGATTTATAGATATACAAATGTTAATTAAAAAGCAGAAGAGAGAGGAACTTAAAAATACAATTTTCAATGCTTCTTTTCTCATATACCAGGTTGCTCTCAATTCCAGTTATCTGATTTCCTTGCAACACCAATGCTTTAAATACATTTGTAGGAATAGAAAGAGAACTACCACAGGGGTTTGCATTTTCTGAGGATAAGTTATTAGTGCATTAATTTGACTAAATTTATCTTGTCTGCCACCTCGCTTTTTGTTACATTTAAATATGCATGTCTAACAACTGCTTTTTTCAATAAATATGTTCATTCCTCTCACATGAGATAAAAGATAAGATAAACCAAACACCTATTCTATGCCATCAACCAAAGTGGTGGTTCTGGCGTATCCATATCCTTCTCATGCATTCTGTGTGTTTCTGAATTGAACACTTCCACTTTTTCCCATCTAGAAGTTGCTATGTTTAAGTATTTGTTAAGAAATCACTTGCAGGGGAGTAGTCACTGAGAATTTCATTGTCCTTAGACAGTGAATTTGTGTTTTCCACATATAGCTTTGGGGGCTGAGAACAGCCTGCTGCCTTTGTGTGACTGTGACCATACAGGTTTCCTGGCATTGTACTAACTACTCTCCATTAATTATTTGCTCTCTTTTCCACTGAGACTCCATGGATGAAGGTCCTGATTTTATCCCCGTTTTGCAGATGAGGCACATAGACTGATAGGGTTAGGTAATGTACTCAGAGTGATGCAGTCAGTAAAAGGCGGAGCCAGGATTCCATCCAGTACTCCCTGTTCATTATTTGATTTCTTTTCCACTGAGGCACATGGACTGATAGGGTTTAGGTAATGTACTCAGAGCGATGCAGTCAGTAAAAGGCGGAGCCAGGATTCCATCCAATATCTGACTTAGTCAAAAACATAAATCTAGGTTATATTTATTCTTTACTTTGGACAAATGCCAAGGATAAGTAATTGACATTATCGGTTAGCATAAATGTGTTTCTTACTTTTCAAAATAAAGTAAGAGTCATGATAGAAAACTTACTTTAAATACAAGGGCAGTTACTGGGGAAATGTCTCATGCAAAAATCCAAGTATCTACGATTAGGTATAGGGGGAAAAAACACAAAAACCTTTATATCATCTCCTTACAAACACATTTGAAAACCAATTTGTTCATTTGAAAAACAAGCTAACCTATTATTTCTTCATAAAGGAAAGAAAATAAGGGCATACCTCCTAATGCTATTAGTATAACTGACAAAATATAAAACCATAGTTTGGGCATCAACTATATTTACCTTAATCAAAACTATTTGGGGCATTTGAGGACATGATGAGAAAACTGGGAACCAGTAGCTCTGTGAACTAAGAGAGCCGCCATACCTTCAAGCATGTCAACTCGCGGCCGGCAGCAAGCTTGACATGCTTGTGAGTTTTTCTCTTCCTCTCAATATTGTTCCTCTCAATACTCCTCCTTAGGTATCTTATACTCTATTGGGAAGAGCAAAGAGGCTTATATATTAGAGCACTGTATTATGAGAATGTGATAAAAGGAGAAAACAGAGACTTGGGTAGCTTTTTGGAAAAGGTGACGCCTGCAGTGAGTTCTAAAGTTAGCCTAAGAGGGTATGAGGAGGAAAGGGGTCCAGACTTTTCCTAAAGGCTTAATACACTTTAAGCTAAAAAATGGAAAGGCAAATTTGACAGCAGTACAGAGAAAACATAAATAAAAGTGCACAAGACAAGTAATAGAGGAACCAGGTTCTTAGAGATGATGATCTGTGCTAAGGTTATACCAGAGATGTGTAAAAAATGAGATATTTCTTCATTCAACTGAAAGGAGAATATCTAAACAAGAATAAAATCTCCATAAGAAATATTATCACCCACATGGCCAATATCTTAAAATATTTTAAAAAATACATTACTTTATTTGTATTTGTTTCATTTTTATTTAAGTATAGTTGGTATACAATATTAGTTTCAGATGTGCAATATAATGATTCGACATTTATATCACTTACTATGTGATTGCCACACTAAGTCTAGTAAGCATCTGTTGCCTTGCAAAATTATCACAATAACCAGGCTCTGCATGCTTTCATTTTCCCCCAATCATTTATTTAGGGACCCTCTCACATCCTAATTGAGAAAGACTAACATATACAAGTAAAAAAGTAAATATTTAATATAAAATCTCACATAAACAAGCCAGACATACAAGTTTAAATATTTAAGGACTTTATCGTGTACTTCTTCCCTATAAATAATATGAGGACACATGCCCTGTTTTGAATGATCTCTTGGTTCACAATTGTCTCATTTCAGTGTTCACCACAAAATATGAATCAGCGAAACAGATGTGTTTTCACATTTGAATTTCAATAAAAATTAAAAACCTGTGAGTAACCAAAGTGAGCAGATGTTCAAAAGCCAACAAGATTCTAAAACTAAAATGATCTTTCTCTTGATTCATATGCATATGCCTTTTTATTAAGGGGAAAATATGTTAATCATAATTTTAATTATGGCTATTATTTTAATCTTTAAAATCCTGCTTAGGTGTCTATTTGTAGTGTATTAATTTTAAAGTCTTATATACATACAGAAAAGTGCACAAACCAGGAGTGTATGACTCAGAATTTTCATTAAGTGTAACACCCAAGTGAAGAAATATAAGGTTACCTACACCTCCAGATGTTTCTCTTCTGCTCTACTGGTCAGCCCTCAAACACAACAACTAATCTAGCCTCTATTACTATAGATCAGTTTTTGAAATTTATATAAATGGGACCATACAGACAAATTCTTTTGTGTCTAGTTTTGTTGCTGGGATAGTTTTATTTCTTTTTTCCCCAATGCTAAATCTTTTTATAATTATCTTGCCTTTATGTACTAACTAGGTTCACCAAAATAATGATAAACGCAAGTAGTACTATCAGGAATCCATGTCTTGTTCCCAATCTCAGGTGGAAAAGTTTAAAACATTTCACCATTAAATATGTTTTTCATTCTTTTTAACTAATACTCTCTTCTGTTATGTGCAATCTGCTGTTAATCCACCATTTTAGCTCCCAATATTAGTAACTATAATTCACAGTAGTATTCTTATATTCATTAGAAATATATGTTGAAATTCTACAGTTTGTCATCTCTTTTCTTAAACTTAGACCTCATATATCTGATATTCCAGCATCCCCTATTGGTCTTTATTTCCAAATGGTCCTAGGTGGTTGTTTTTTATTTGTTTTGTTTTCTTGAAGCTATTTTTATTGAATGCAGAACACTGAAGAGGCTCTGAGTAGTGTAATACTTATCCAGAGATAATTTATCTTATTCTCTAGTAGGCATCAAAATTAGAGGTAGATATCCCCAATCCAGTCAGGGACTGAGCTGATTCCAAATAGGTTGCATTTCCTGCGAGGTCTGATCTGTCTCTGATTCAACAATACTTCTCCAGGCTTCTATGAGAACCTGGGATCCAGGCTCTTAGTAGTTCCAGAGATTCAATGTTTGTCTCCCAAGCACCATATGATTCCCTGAAGTCCTAATCAGCTGCTTAGACCATTTCTTCTTGGAGTCTTAGTTGCTTGTGACTGGCAAACACTTTGGAGAGAAAACTAGAGTGAAGTATTGGCTCATGTTCTGCACCTCCCTTATCTTCAAGATCATGACCTCTCAAATCCTGGAAGTCTTGGTAGGTTCAATCTTATATATTTTGTTGCCATCCCTTTAAGATTCCAGAAAGTTCTATTATCTTCTCTTCTTATATCTAAGCCCTCTGCGAGCTTCTTACTGTCTTTCCCTGCACAAGATAAAAACCAGCAAATGATCTGAGGGGAAAGCATTGCACAGAAACCAGGTTCACACCTGAATTAGCTTTTCTTCTCTTTGAGATCTTGGTTTCTCAAGCCCTGGCTGTCTCAAAAGCATTCCAACTCCTTCAAATAGATTTTTTGGGATATTTTTCAAGCTTTTCTTGTCTTTGACCATATCATTGGTCTATTAAAATTATTTTATCATAGTGAGAAACAGAACTTGTTAATTTTTAAAATGTGTTTATACTGAAGTTTTGCCACATAAAATCTTATATTTTATTACAAATAAATTATAGACAAATATTATTTTTTCATCATAGAGGATTTTGAAAATAGAAAATTTTAATTCATGTAACTATATTATTACTGAATCGCTTGATGTTACTTGGTTTCTTTAATTTTGACAAATAGGGGTGTAAAAACCTATTCTCAGAATCATGTGGCATTTTTGCTACCATTTGTCCTAAAAATCGACTTCAAATAGTTCAGTGAATAATATATATCATGTTAACCAGTACATTTAATTATACTTTAATGATTGAATGAATATAAATTTGTGAAATTCACCACTCAGAATTTATTGCTTTCACATTTTTGGCCTATTTGTTTATTTTAAACAGATTATATACACAATATAATACTCAAGAATATATTTTTAATCTTGCTTATTTTACTTATTACATCATGACCATTGTCCATGGTTTTCAATTATCCTTTGAAAACTTTTTTTTAGTGTGGCTCTATAGTCTATTGCATTTAATCATTTAATATTATTTTTAGATATATAGGTAGTTTTCCTTTTTTTCAATATTGAGTAAAATTGCAAAGACTAATTTTATACATATAAATCTTTGCCTTTTGGGGAATTGCTTAAGTAAATTCTTTGAAATAAAACTTTTGGGTCAATGGGTATAGATTTTGAAGATTCTTTAATTGACATTGGCAAATTACTCTAAGAAAAATTAAGCCAAAGCATGATCCTCATAGTGAATCCTTATCAACACTAAATAGCATAAAAACATTCTTCCAATTTACATGTTAAAAAGTTTACATTTTCTATTCAAAGGAAATTTTATATATACATTTTTTAATTATGTTTTTCCTTTGGGTAAGTTGTTTAAGTCCTTCGACCATTCTTTTTGTGTAATGTGTATTTTTCATATAATATTTGGGCTTTTTTATATTAAGGACTTTTTTTTTCTACTGAACTCTAACCAGGAAAAGTAATTATACAAATTTCCATAATTGTTCTTTGTTCACTTAGAAACTCAGTGGAGGGGTAGAATACATTCCAAATTGGTGCCCTACACAAAGGCATGTTATTCTCAACATAGCGCTTAAAGTTCACACTGTTGTGAATATAAGGAAACAGAGGGTTAAAGCCAGTGGAAACACATCAATCTAATGGAGAGTTGAAGAAAATATCCAACAGTTCTGTTCCTCTCACTGAACACATACTCATTAGCATCAATCATTAGCTACTTTCTTCATTAGGTGGAGAACAGCATTATATTGTTCCTGCAGCAAAATTAGAGACTATTTCTGGAGTCAGGTGGAAGAGAAGTTCAATTGGAAGAAAAGAGAAAACTCTTAACATCAAAAGCTAAATATTAGGCTGCCCTCCTACTTAATTTTCAAAAAGTAAAAATAAACTATTCCAGCAAATAAAAGATGGGAAATGAGAGATTCACTTATAAAACCTACTTACTGAAATTCAATGTTCTTATAACACAGGTAAGAAAAGACTACATGTCCTTCCTGCAGGAGGCAGGGTCTAAGTCTTGAAGTGGCCATACTATAACCCATCCCTGAGCTTTTCACCTTCTTCTCTAAGGGCCTGTGCCCAGACTCTCACTCTATCACATAGCTATTGCTAGATCCAAACCAGATAAGTTTCTTGCAAAGAGACTGTCAACTATGCATCAATATATTATTATATTTAAATTAATTTTTCTGAATGAGAAAAATGTCACATAATGCTAGTGGTCTATACAATATAATGGTAACCTAATGTCTTACTGACGAATCTCCTATTTTATTCATGTTTTCAATGTGACTAAATAAAACAACCTATTCCAAGGCTCACTTGTAGCTAGGCACAGCTGGTATCCTGTCTAAAGAGATATAAGGCTAATGTTCAAAGTGTCCCCTAGGGAGTTCGATTGCTCGCTATGATGTGTGCTGACCACCAGGGGGTGGTGCAGAACGAAGTAATGCCCTTGCCGGCAGCTGGAAGGCCCCTATCAGCCCTGATCGCTGGCCAGATCTAGGGACCCTACCTGTGCATGAATTTTGTGCACCAGGCCTCTAGTGAAATATAGTAGAATGAGATATAAGCAGAATCCATTGGGTAGACTCCTGAGAAAGCGCCTTTAAAAAAGGTATGTTGCAATCAACTTTTCTGACCTTGGTATTTCACTCTCATCCTTCCTGAGACAAGGCATGATGTCTGCAGTCTCAACAGGATCTTGAAAGTGTGAGGGCAAGAGTGGTCCCACCCTAAGAACCAAAGCAAGCCTGGGCCCCTGATGACATTATATAGTGGCCATACTAGAAAGTGTCATGCTGGATACCCTGCCTTCACTCAAAGTTCTTTAGAATAAGGTCTCCAAAATTTGTTTAAGCTACTATTTGATTGGGAGGAGAGGTGTCTGTTAATCAGAACCAAAAGTTATTCCTGACTGATGCAATTCTCTAAGTACTCATTCAACTCATCTGTTTTCCTCTGCTGCCTCTTTACTTTGATTACATTTTATTCTATCTAATAGTGTTCCCTCTACAACTGACTAAGTAGACTTTCTCAAAATCAAATGCTTAACATATCATATAACTAGAAGTTACTTTTATTTATACAGTCTAATATTTCATCAGGTACTTCACACCACCCAATTGGTTCCTTTATTTGTCAATTGAGTTACTGAATTTTCATTAAATAGAAAATCAGAGCCACAGTTAATTAAAAAATGAAAAAAAACACCCACATGTATAATAAATTGGTTTTATAATTAAGAAGATATCCAGAAGATAATAGTAACTGAGCCTTTTATAAACTACTAGAGGCCCAGTGCATGAAATTTGTGCACTTGGGTGGGGGGGGGGGCGTCCCTCAGCCTGGCCTGTGCCCTCTCACAGTCCAGGAGCCCTCAGGGGATGTTCACCTGACACTGAGATGGAGAAGGCTCCTGCCACTGCCACTGTACTTGCCAGCCATGAGCCTGGCTTCTCGCTGAGTGGAGTATTAGGGCCAATGAGGAAGCATGTGACCTCCCATGCAGTAGTACTCAGTTGAGGTGATGTGGCCAGTCAGGAATCTGGACCAATGGTGCCAGATCTTCCACTTTTTTTAAGAGTTTCCAGAAGTCTTGATGTTGATCCTAATTTTGAAAAGGAGCTAAAACTATGTGGACCAATTATAAGAATCACTGGGTTACAACCCCAGGAATAGGAGAAAGAACTTGGTATTTATTAAGAAGTTGCAGCACTTCTCACTGCAAAACCATGAGACATGATGACCACTTAATCTCAGGGTGAGAGAATGAGGGCTACCCAGGCTATACACCCTTAGCCACACCCAGGGAAGAGTGCAGCTGCCAGGGACCCTTGGCCAGACCCTAAAGGCATGAGAGGCCAATCAAGTCCAAAGCCCATGAGACGACTTAAGCCCTTGGCTCTGAGCTTCTCTGCAGTCTGTGTGAAGCCTTGGACTTAGCCCGGCTCCTGGTGTATGTTCTTTCATTGCACTACAAGAGCAAAGCTCTCTGTGATTTTTACAGTATTTTAATAACTTATGTTAGTGAAATTTCATGTTTCTCTGGATTAATTTTTCTTATATTTGTTTATTCTCTTTTATTCATTACATAGCTAGCATATACTTTAAATTTTTTATTTTATTTTTTTTATATTTATATTTATCACTTAATTTATAAATGTGCCCTTTAAAAATTTTGTCTAGTTTTGCTTAATTATAAACTAAATATTTATTTTGTAAATAGCTATTTCTTTCCATTTTATTTTAATTTATAAATTATTTTAATATGGAAAACAGACTTGGTTATTTTTTGTAGTATCATGTTACATCAGCCATTTATTTTGTATGTATTCTCTTTAATATGTACAATTATAATGTATAATTATATAATTATGTATAATATAAAATATATTGTGAATATAGAAATACATATAGAAAACAGAAAAAAATGGCCCATGGAAAAGGTTAAGACTAATCATTAGTCTAAGAAATGAAAGTTGAATGTATTTTCTCTATGATTTCTTTAACTATATACAATGGAGGAAAACGGGCCCTTTGCAAAACTCTATGCACCTAACTGAATGACGTGAGAATGCTATCTTCAGACATTGAATGCTATTTAACTCATTTAAAAATATTTATATATATGTACTTATTTCTTTATACAATTATAGGTCATTGAGCTATTGAATGTTCTGTAGAAATACACAAGTCTATACATTTTAACAAATAATTGGGAAGAGATAATTTATTCTTAATGAAGTACTCTAAATATTTTGTAACATGTTATTTAATTGAATCATTACAATATCCTGCCAAAAGAGCGAGCTGCATAATTTGCATGTCCCAGTACAAAATAAAGATGTTAGGTTCATTGTTTAAAAAAATGTTAAGAATTTCAAGGCAGCGATAGTGGACCATTAAACCAAGCACACTGTTCTGAGTGTATGGAAATGAAAGACTGTACAGGCCTCAGGCCCATGAAGTCAGCCCTACCTGCCACAGTAGACATCAATGTCTCTGATTTTCAGGTGAGCAAATAGAGACGTGAAGAGAGTAAGTGACTCTCCCAAGCCATAAGGTAGACCTACCAGGCTCTCAAAGGTCCCCCTGTTACTCTATACCAGTGATGGCGAACCTATGACACGCGTATCAGAGGTGACACACGAACACATTTTTTTGGTTGATTTTTCTTTGTTAAATGGCATTTAAATATATAAAATAAATATCAAAAATATAAATCTTTGTTTTACTATGGTTGCAAATATCAAAAAATTTCTATATGTGACACGGCACCAGAGTTAAGTTAGGGTTTTTCAAAATGCTGACACGCCGAGCTCAAAAGGTTCGCCATCACTGCCCTATACCAAGATTATGGGGGAATGAAAGTCTGTTCTCACTGGTAGCTAAAAAATCACATGTGAGAAAATGAAGCCTTTGATTTAAACAATACAGTTATGGAATGGAGAAATACACATTAAGTTATGAAGGAGTTCTGTGCAGAATTGAAAATAAAAACCTTAATTGCATAAACAGATGACTGAAAAAATTGAAGGGGATTATAAAGTAATCTATTTTAATTCCTTTCTTATATAAAGAGAAAATAAAGAAAATATACAAAGAGAAAATTAAAAAATATATTCCTTTTATGAATTATTAACCAGAGGCCCGGTGCAAGGGATTCGTGCACTGGTAGGGGGCGTGGCCTGCAGGGATTGGCCCGCTGTGGGAGTACCACTTATCCAGGTTAGCCAAGTGGCTGTGGACCCACCCTCTGAGCAGCTGCTCCCTGGTCTGGCATCTCCCATGAAGCCGGAGCACTCGTCTCCAGGGGACCTGGTCAGGGCCGGGCCCAGGGACAATAGCACTGAGAGGTGGCGGAGTAGGCCTCAGTCCCGCAGAGGCCACGAACCCGCCTCCCAGCCTCTGGGGTCAGCTCTGTGGGCCTGGCAGCGATGCTGCGTGGCCTGTGAGTGTCCGGAGGAGGTGACAGGGAGTGAGGAGGAGGAGCCTGGGGCAAGGAGGCAATGATCGCAGCCCGGGTTCCTGCCGTCGGCCTGGGGTTCGCAGTGGGAGCAGCTGCTCACCCAGGTCAGCCTAGCAGTGCTCCCACTGTGGGAGCTCACTGACCACCAGGGGGCAGCTCCTGCATTGAGCGTCTGCCCCCTGGTGGTCATAGTGATTGGTCGACTGGTTGTTCTGGTTGTTCCGCCATTCGGTCTCTGGGCTTTTATTATATAGGATATGTGTATATACAGGTATATACATACACAGAAGAGAGTGTTATCTTATTCATGAATAGTTAGATTATTTTTTGAACTAAAGCATTTATTTAATAGCCATCATTTGACACCCACCAGGTACTCAGACATTTACCATATACTAGTCATTGAGCTCCTAATCTATGTCAGATATTACAGAGCTCATAAGATGAACATATTGCAAGTTCCTGCCTTTGGCATGTTTCCATTCTAATTGAGAAGATTCATATGCAGGAACTTGGAAAAAAATATATATATATATTCAACTAAAGAATAATTGCATGCAGAAAACAGGCATAAGAAGCTGTACTGACTGACATAAAGATCCACGGTGAAGTTCTGCAGTGACAATTTCAAAACCTTTTGTCACAGATGCTGTGTATGGAAAGTACTTGGTAGCAAAATGTGCATGCCTACTAAATAAAAAAGATAAGGGATTTTTCATTGACTCAGGCAGTCATCAGCAAATTATTGGGACAACATAGTTCTTGATGTGCCATGTACTAGTCTAGGGCTAAAGAGCACAGAGGTAAATAAGAAAAGTGTGCACTCTTTTATAATTTCTACTCTAATGGGTGAAATAGACTTCTAGAAGTAAACACAAAAATATATGATTTCAGATAGTAAAAAAAATCAACGAAAAAATATATAACAGTGAAGGGGCTTGGTGCTCCATATAGATTAGCCCGAGTGAGCCAGATCTTGCATATGTCTAATGTGGAAATTATGTTTTCTACTAAATAGACTCCCAACTTTTTGATTCAATTTTACTCAGAACATTTACATATAAGTAAATCAAAAGTGTTATCACAAATATATAGATTTCATATATTTTATTCTTTAAATTATGACAAACAAGTAAATTTAATCCTTAAACCCTGAATGCTTTGTTCTCTGAGATAAGTACTTTCTCAAAAGCTATAGAGTGCAAGCGATTTTCATGGGGTTGTTGCTTTTTTGAAAGTTGATTCAAAAATTAGTGTGTAAAGTTCCTGCTTTTAAGTATAATCATTTTCACTTGTGAATATGAGCAAGGAAGATTATAAGCTGTCAAGAATTTCCAGAGTTTCTGCCCAGGACAGAATGATGGGTCCACATGTTGTATTGAAACTTTCCCAGCTGAATGGATAAAAATAGTGTTTAACTTTCATAGTCATTACCAGCCCAAGCAATTTGTTGAACCCTTCAATCAGGAAAGGAAACAAAAGACGGGAGATGGGTGAATGACTCATTTCTCCATGTGTTGTCTATATAGTGCTATTCTGATAATTGGATGATCTGAAGTTTAAATAAAATTGCTTTAATGCATTTTAGGGAGGACGCAATCACAAAATATTTCAAAAACAAAAACAAAACTCTGTTTAAGACTGAAAGAATCCAATGTTTTATAATTAGAAACACATAGAGATTATGCCTAAACTATAGACAAATAAAGGCACACTTAAACACATTTTAAAGTATAAACCAGGAAGAAAAGCCCTCCTTACACCTAAAAACCCAAATTGAAATCTTGCATTTATTCCAAGTAGTAAAATATTTTGTTTTAGAATAAATATTTAAAGTAAATATTTACTTACATTTTTAATATATTTGAAAGGATAGCAATTTCACCAGATCTGTAGGCTATACTTTAAATAATTGACTTGATCATATTTAATGTGAAATAATTTGAACACAATTCACCCAACTGCCAGTGACAAAGAAATATGTCTGTTTTTGCTTTTTGTGAAACATTCATCAGTACCTTCAAATATCACTTATTCAAGCTATATTACCCCATGAAACTCAGGATAAAAGACAATTTTGTCTTAGAAAAACATTGGCCATGAGTTGAAAAATATTGTATAGGAAATGTATGAGATATCTGAACTTTAAAAAAAGTTTCTTTTTTTCATTTCTAGATAAGGTGTTTAAAACAGAATACTTATAATAATATCTTCCAAATGTAAACAACTATTTTAGGTCTTGACTTCAGGAAGCAAGGGTTGAGCTCCTAGTGGTGAGTTCTCAGATGGGAGATAGGGGCTGGCCCTCGTGGAGGAAAACATGCTGCAAACCAGATTATCTATTTGAATATAGCACTGTTCACTTCCGTTTTCCCTCGTTAGTTATGTTTTTGTAATGTTTCTAAATGATTAATAAATGCAAACAATTAAGTAAAACATGCAACACTATGTTCACTATTGAATGAAAAATTAGTTTTTAACTCCAAAATAAATTACTGTGAAAGATTTCAGTTCTATCTGAAATCTTTGCCTTTCATAATAATTATTCCAAACAATGGCTGATTTTTTTTGTGTAGGAAAATAAACAGATATTGAAAGTCAAATACATGCCAAGCAATGTGCTAGTTCATTTAATCCTCAAATCACACTAAGACAGCGGTTCTCAACCTGTGGGTCGCGACCCCTTTGGGGGTCGAATGACCCTTTCACAGGGGTTGCTTAAGATCATCGGAATGCATTGAGCGTCTGCCCCCTGGTGGTCATAGTGATTGGTCGACTGGTTGTTCTGGTTGTTCCGCCATTCGGTCTCTGGGCTTTTATTATATAGGATATGTGTATATACAGGTATATTCATACACAGAAGAGAGTGTTATCTTATTCATGAATAGTTAGATTATTTTTTGAACTAAAGCATTTATTTAATAGCCATCATTTGACACCCACCAGGTACTCAGACATTTACCATATACTAGTCATTGAGCTCCTAATCTATGTCAGATATTACAGAGCTCATAAGATGAACATATTGCAAGTTCCTGCCTTTGGCATGTTTCCATTCTAATTGAGAAGATTCATATGCAGGAACTTGGGGAAAAAATATATATATATTCAACTAAAGAATAATTGCATGCAGAAAACAGGCATAAGAAGCTGTACTGACTGACATAAAGATCCACGGTGAAGTTCTGCAGTGACGATTTCAAAACCTTTTGTCACAGATACTGTGTATGGAAAGTACTTGGTAGCAAAATGTACATGCCTACTAAATAAAAAAGATAAGGGATTTTTCATTGACTCAGGCAGTCATCAGCTATTTATTGGGACACCATAGTTCTTGATGTGCCATGTACTAGTCTAGGGCTAAAGAGCACAGAGGTAAATAAGAAAAGTGTGCAATCTTTTATAATTTCTACTCTAATGGGTGAAATAGACTTCTAGAAGTAAACACAAAAATATATGATTTCAGATAGTAAAAAAAATCAACGAGAAAATATATACCAGTGAAGGGGCTTGGTGCTCCATATAGATTAGCCCGAGTGAGCAAGATCTTGCATATGTCTAATGTGGAAATAATGTTTTCTACTAAATAGACTCCCAACTTTTTGATTCAATTTTACTCAGAACATTTACATATAAGTAAATCAAAAGTGTTATCACAAATATATAGATTTCATATATTTTATTCTTTAAATTATGAAAAACAAGTAAATTTAATCCTTAAACCCTGAATGCTTTGTTCTCTGAGATAAGTACTTTCTCAAAAGCTATAGAGTGCAAGTGATTTTCATGGGGTTGTTGCTTTTTTGAAAGTTGATTCAAAAATTAGTGTGTAAAGTTCCTGCTTTTAAGTATAATCATTTTCACTTGTGAATATGAGCAAGGAAGATTATAAGCTGTCAAGAATTTCCAGAGTTTCTGCCCAGGACAGAATGATGGGTCCACATGTTGTATTGAAACTTTCCCAGCTGAATGGATAAAAATAGTGTTTAACTTTCATAGTCATTACCAGCCCAAGCAATTTGTTGAACCCTTCAATCAGGAAAGGAAACAAAAGACGGGAGATGGGTGAATGACTCATTTCTCCATGTGTTGTCTATATAGTGCTATTCTGATAATTGGATGATCTGAAGTTTAAATAAAATTGCTTTAATGCATTTTAGGGAGGACGCAATCACAAAATATTTCAAAAACAAAAACAAAACTCTGTTTAAGACTGAAAGAATCCAATGTTTTATAATTAGAAACACATAGAGATTATGCCTAAACTATAGACAAATAAAGGCACACTTAAACACATTTTAAAGTATAAACCAGGAAGAAAAGCCCTCCTTACACCTAAAAACCCAAATTGAAATCTTGCATTTATTCCAAGTAGTAAAATATTTTGTTTTAGAATAAATATTTAAAGTAAATATTTACTTACATTTTTAATATATTTGAAAGGATAGCAATTTCACCAGATCTGTAGGCTATACTTTAAATAATTGACTTGATCATATTTAATGTGAAATAATTTGAACACAATTCACCCAACTGCCAGTGACAAAGAAATATGTCTGTTTTTGCTTTTTGTGAAACATTCATCAGTACCTTCAAATATCACTTATTCAAGCTATATTACCCCATGAAACTCAGGATAAAAGACAATTTTGTCTTAGAAAAACATTGGCCATGAGTTGAAAAATATTGTATAGGAAATGTATGAGATATCTGAACTTTAAAAAAAGTTTCTTTTTTTCATTTCTAGATAAGGTGTTTAAAACAGAATACTTATAATAATATCTTCCAAATGTAAACAACTATTTTAGGTCTTGACTTCAGGAAGCAAGGGTTGAGCTCCTAGTGGTGAGTTCTCAGATGGGAGATAGGGGCTGGCCCTCGTGGAGGAAAACATGCTGCAAACCAGATTATCTATTTGAATATAGCACTGTTCACTTCCGTTTTCCCTCGTTAGTTATGTTTTTGTAATGTTTCTAAATGATTAATAAATGCAAACAATTAAGTAAAACATGCAACACTATGTTCACTATTGAATGAAAAATTAGTTTTTAACTCCAAAATAAATTACTGTGAAAGATTTTCAGTTCTATCTACTTTTGCCTTTCATAATAATTATTCCAAACAATGGCTGATTTTTTTGTGTAGGAAAATAAACAGATATTGAAAGTCAAATACATGCCAAGCAATGTGCTAGTTCATTTAATCCTCAAATCACACTAAGACAGCGGTTCTCAACCTGTGGGTCGCGACCCCTTTGGGGGTCGAATGACCCTTTCACAGGGGTTGCTTAAGATCATCGGAAAACACATATATAATTGCATATTGTTTTTGTGATTAATCACTATGCTTTAATTATGTTCAATTTGTAACAATGAAATTGGGGGTCACCACAACATGAGGAACTGTATTAAAGGGTCGCGGCATTAGGAAGGTTGAGAAACACTGCACTAAGATGTGACAGTATTCTCTTCTCTCTGTACTTCAATGCTGTGTCTTAAGAGAAGCAGAAGCTTGTAGCATACACACTATATAGCAATTCCAAATATAATGCTTTTGTTTTTGTATGGCATTA
The DNA here is from genome assembly GCF_000412655.1 of Myotis brandtii. Classification (NCBI taxonomy): domain Eukaryota; kingdom Metazoa; phylum Chordata; class Mammalia; order Chiroptera; family Vespertilionidae; genus Myotis; species Myotis brandtii. The sequence continues at coordinate 2,889,164 of NW_005354010.1, forward strand.
AATTACATTTCATTCTTACCAAACATTCTATAAAATAATGCTATTGACTTTCTTTGAACAGGGGGGCATTGAACTTCCAAAGATGAACAGTAGACTTTCATGAGAATATCTGAAAATATTCTTAAATTTTGTATTTCAAGTAAAATCTTTTGAAAATATGTTTTTCATTTCATATTCTTCCTTTCTTCTAACTTCACATTAATATTTGGTAATATATTTAGTGGTATTCTAGGGATATTCTTTTAAAAAAATGGCTTTATTTTATTTTAATGGTTTTTTGTTTGGTAATAATTAAATGGGGCAACACAAGCAAGTAAGGGTTTGTTTTTGTTGTAGAACTAAGTCTTTCTGTACAAAATCAACCCAACTCAGTCAGGAGGTGCTAAAGGATGTCAGGTTAATTTAAGTGCCAGCAGTGTTGGGCAATGGGAAGGTGTACTGCCGGTTCTCTAGGAAATATATTTCTCTCTAGGCAGACATGGGATTTCCATGTAAACTAAGGTTAGAAGAGGTGCTTGGCATAGAGTAGTGGGAGTTTTTTTGTGTGTGTGATGTAGTCAATAAGACAATAATTGATGTCTTAAATCATTGTTCCATTCAGTTTTACTGTGCTTCCCGCATCATTGATTTGATTTCAAAGCCAATGCGTTTAAACACACATATGCATACATATATATGTCATCTTAATGTATGAATACAACACATTGAATTGAAGTATTTTTAAATTATTTTAACATCGATAAGTCATTGAAAATGCCAATGTGTACCAAAAATTCAGTTTTAGCAGCACCTGCTCTAAACAACTTTTGATGTATCTTCTCATTTTGTTGTTTTTGGTGATGAACACATAAAACTCTTTATGACTAAGACAAAATTTTAAATAGTACCCATGGAATTGTCTAGAATCAGTAGACTCAAACCATATCCTCAGTGAAGAATTACAGAAGTAAGTTGGATATGATTATTTAGTTATATCACATACGAAATTACTCTAATTAAATTCTTTTATAAAACATATTTGATGTAATGATCTAGGAAAAAAATTATCAAAGCAGTAGGCTGGAACTTTGGCATCCAAACAAATAAAATGACATGATATTTCCAGTACAAGGTATAGTTAAATCAAGACTAGAAATTTCAGAAATGCTGGAACATACTTAAGTACTAAAAATTGTCATGACCAGTTTATTACCAAGTAGAAGTGAGGAATAATTATCTGCAAAAGCTTGCCCTTGACACCTCTGCAGAGCACAAACTAAAGCTATTTTTAAGTAGTTCAATGCACTAAAACATACTTTGCTAACTTAGGAGAATTCAGTGTATCCAAAGAAAGTCAATGAAAAGATTCGAATTAATACTTAAATAGTGTCCTTTTATTTAAAAAAAATGAGGAAATATAAGTAATATACTTAAAAGTGTCTCACCTAGAAGTGTTTGAAAATTTATAGCATAATCTAATCAATTATGAATGCTCTATATTTATATGCTGGTTCCTCTAGGAGCCCTTCATTAAACAACAGGTCATGCAAGTGTCTGATTCACTCAGCTTAAAAATGAATCATAAGATTAAATGATAATAAACTAAGATAACTTTCCCACTAACAAGATATGTGATTGATGATTAGAAGATCAGGTGGGTTTGCCACTGGCTAATTAGATTCTTGTCACTGGCTAATTAGACAGTAGCCTTTCTCCCTGAAAAGAAAATCATTTCTAAAAGGTTTCTGACACCCAAAATTATATTCCTGGATTTAAATGTTCTATTCTGAATTGCCATTGGGAATCTCTTGGCTAACATTAGGGACAAGCTAAAAAGAAGCACATTGTGAAATTGTAAAATGTACTACATAAAAGATAAAATGGAAGGAAAAATACCAAAATGTGGTCTCTTACACATTGGAAAACACATTCAATCTTATCACTGAGTAAATTATTAATTTTTAGAGTCCTAGATGCTATATATCTTCTCATAGGTCATTGGAAAATATGTCACTTAAGACAAAGATAGCTTTGTTTTTTGGTGTTGATGGTTAGATGAACAATATTCATTTCCTTTTAGTTTTCTTTAAATACTGGTTGAATTATGCCAAAATGAAGCTATGATGAATATAAATGATGAAGAATTTTATAGTTTGAATTTCCTTCAGTTCACATCCTCCTATGAAAGTATTTGGAAAAGCTTAATATACTCATCTTTACTCATATATAATCACTATCGCTATATAGTTCAGTTAACATTAGTGATTGGACCTCACTCAAAAGCACAAAGAGCTGTGCATAAAATTTTCTCTACCTGAGTGCATTCAGATTAAGGGATGTGTCTTCTATCCCCACTATGGGCATTAGTGAAGTATGTATACAATAGCCCTAATTGAAAAGGGGCCATGTTTTATGTATTTCTAACCCTTTGATCAAATAACACAATTGTACTCCTTTTAATAGGCGTTGAGACTGACCCTTTTAAAACTGCATACAACTATATCATATAGAATAACATTGTTGTGACTAACAAAAGTAATTTGCTTATAACTAAATTAGAGTTATTTTCAAAGAGATGCTATTCCTAATTATTCTACTGAAATAGTTGTTACTTGGGATTCTTTAATTTGGTTTATTTATCCAGATATTTAACATGTATTTTCTTTTCTTTGGCTTGAGGTTTTTTTTGGGGATTTATTGAGGGGGATCATGGGTGGAAATAGTCCAGTGACTAAATCTTTTGCTCCATAGAATATTTGGGGTCAAAATTTCACAAAAGCTAAAGAAACACTTATTTGTAGATGCACCACAGAAAATTTAGACAACAAAAATTATTTTTAAAAAAGCTTGTATGAATGATATGAAACTTTCCAGATAATTATACTTTCTCATTTTCTTTCTGACTGTATGGTATATAATTTCACATGTTCCCAATACAGCTGTTATAGTTAAGACATGCCCTTGAAGCTAAAAAAAAAAAATAATAAAGTAAAAAGAAATCAAACAAGAAATTGAGAGTACTTTCCTATAAAAATAATTATTTAAAAGAAGCCTAACAATGAAACACTCACACTCATATTCAAAAGGCTATATATAGTATCTATATATCCTTACTTTAAATTTTTTTTATTGATTTCAGAGAGAGGAAGGGAGGTGAAGAGAGATAGAAACATCAATAATGAGAAAGAGGTATTAATCGGCTGCCTCCTGGATGCCCCACACTGAGGACTGAGCCCACAACCCAGGCATGTGCCCTGACCGGGAATCGAACTGTGACCTCCTGGTTCATGGGTCGGCGTTCAACCACTGAGCCCACTAACCAGGCTGTATATCCTTTTAAGTGTAGGAAACACTGGCCTTGGTGATATTATGGAACATGAAGACCTCATTGAAGTTTAAGGCATTTTCCCCTTGCGGGTACCACCCAGGAACAGTATCCTTCCAAACTTCTCCCTGGCTAGTTTTTTTCATTCATTCAGGTCTCACCTCAAACATCAAGTTCTCCTCAGTGTCCTTTCCAGGTAACTCCATCTGCCTCTCCTGCAAATACCATCCTACTAGCAAATAGTCACACTCAATCCAGTCTTCCTTCATCATTCTCTTTGCATTTATAATTTCCAAAAGATGATTGCTTCTGTTTGTTTCCCCCCACCAGAAAGTAAGAGAACTGTGAGAGCAGGTTTATTTCCTATTCGCTGAATATAACGCACACTTAACACACTCGGCAGAGAGCCGGTGCTTCGTAAACACTTATTTAAAGAATGAATGAATAAAACATATGAGAAAGCTAGCCCTAACTCACAGAGGATTCTCTAATCTTTCCTCATAAAACATCTTTCTCACCTTAATGGAAAAGTACCGTATCTTGTACATCCCTAATCATAGACTCTTCACTAACACAGGCTTCCTGAGCACAAACCTTGAATGCCAGGGCCTTTATCATCTCTCCTTTGAATTCCTCATTGACTGCATCACTAACAACCAATCTTTTAATGATCTATTAAGTTATCATGTTTATTAACTCAACTAAAGTTTTCTTAAATTTAGGATAATGTTATCTCCCCATTCATTCAACTTATTGGAGTCTATCTTCCACTTCCAAAGATCAAAACATTAGGCCATTCTTTGATTAGCCTATCTACTGCAAAAGAAAGCCAATTAAATTATACTCAGAATTTTGAAGATTAAATATTGTTAACTGGAGGTATCTGCTCTGAGTGGTTAAAATATATTTAATTGACTCTGGAGTGGAAAAACCATTTCCGGTGGAGAAGATTCTGATATAATCTATTGTTACATTAACTCTGCACATTGATTAAGATATTGGGATGAGAAAGGGTAAACATAATATTTCTTAATAAATTTTACTTTCTTTGGATGTAATCTTATTTACTTATATCTCACCATTTTATGCATTATTAGTATAATTAATAGAAATCTCTTAGCAATTAGTGTGATAAGCTCTCTGCAAACCTTATTTTCTTCTCTATAATCTGAGTATGAATATCTAAGTAATAGGATTATTGTGGGAACTAAAATTAAAATACTATTCATGATCAGCTTCACCTGATACCTAGTTTCAAGTAGGAGGCAATTCAACAATTTCCTCTAGATTTTGCTACAATAATAGTTCCCAAATGTCACTGACATATAATAACAAATATTCATTTATTGCTCAGATAACATATTGGTTATTACTCTTCTGCACATATATTTCTCATCCTAGCCAAGGAGCAGCCATTATTTGTAACATATTATTCTTCTGGCAAATGGAGGAAAACAGTTGAAAAATCATAGGAGGGCTCTCAAAGCTTCCAATCAGAACTCACTTTTTGTTGGCCAAGACAACTCAGATGTTTCAGCTTTAGTCAAGTGAAAAAGTATCCTTTCTCGTGTCCCCATCCATACAGCAATATAAGTCATATGACAACATGCATGGAAGAAAGAATTAGGGTCAGTAATAAAATCTGCCACACCATCCCACCCCTTTCAATAAATCACTGACATCTATAATAATAAAAGTGTAATATTCAAATCGACAAAACGACAAAACGGCCGAACAGCAGAACAACAGTCCGGATGACCTTCCAGACGACCTTCCAGACAAAGCCGGGGCTGCGAAGGCCTACTCTTGCACGAATTTCATGCATCGGGCCTCTGGAAGCTTAATAACCTGTCATGATTGCAACTTCTCAGGTCAAGTAGATATGAAAGCAGTACATTTTGACCCAAATGAATGCAATGAATTGTGAATGTGCCTTAAGTGGCTAAAAGAACTCAAATAGTAGTCAGAGCAGTGATATACCTGGAAGGGCAGGACTCAGTAGGGGCTTCTGCCATAATCTGATATTCATGTATTCTTTTAAGTACAAATTTGAAAGTTAATTATTCTTCTCGGTTCTTCAGCTGTTACCAAGAGAAGCCATTATCCAGTTCCCTGACCAGTAGTATTAGCATCACCTGAAAACTTATTAGAAATAAAAATTATATATATATATACTAGAGGCCCGGTGCACAGATTCATGCACCAGTGGGGTCCCTCGGCCTGGCCTGCGGGGATCAGGCTGAAACTGGTTCTCTGACATCCCCCGAGGGGTCCCGGATTACAAGAGGGTGGTTCTCGGGTGACGCACCCTAGAATCGGGCTTCTTCCTCTCTGGTTCCGGGTGTGTCACCCGAAAACCGCAGCTGCCAAGTCACCGCAGCTCGGTAGCTCCTGCATTGAGCATCTGCCTCCTGGTGGTCAGTGTGTGTCATAGCTACCGGTTGGGCAGTCGAAGGGTCACTTAGGCTTTTATATATATAGACACTGTGAACCCTCAGGGGAAAAAAGGACACCTACTAAGGGCTCCTTGTGGCTACATGGGTTCAGAAAAGAAAAAAAAAAAAACCACAACAAAAGAAAAACAGCCTAGCAGCCATTTCTGCACAGGGGCCTCCCAGGCAAACTGCACTTCATGGGGAACTGGGGAACGCTCCACTACCCAACCTGCACTGTTTCTGCCATCTGAGCCAGTGCTTGTAAGAGTCCCTGGAGTCCTATTTCAACCAATAGGACTGAGGCTTTCTCCACCCAATCAGAGCTGTGCAGCTCTGACCAATCAGAGCAGTGCAGCTCTGACAATCAGAGCAGCTCTACTCTGGCCAATCAGAAACCAGCGGTCGGGACTTCTGTTTATATAAGCCAGCTCCCCTGTAGGTCCCAGAGTGCATTTCCCCCATGTCTCATTGCCAGCACCACAGGCCAAGGGCAGGGGCAGAGCGGACCATTGGGGGGCTGCCTAGCTGAGGGGGAGTGGGGGGTGGTCCTGGGCAGCCGCGCTGTAGCACTGTGGAGTGTTCCGCAGCAGTGTCTTCACAGCCACGCTGTGCTCCTTCCAGCTGATTGCACTCAGTCAGTTTCCCTTCCTTACCGCACCCACACTGGGTATTCCTGGGGGCATCTGAATTTGACAATACAGACACACATAGACACACACAGACTTCTGTTTTTCTAACCTTTTTATTTTGGAATAATTTTAGATTTACAGAAAGGTTGTAAAGGACAGTACAGACTCCCTCACATCCTTCCCCCAGTGTCTTTTAATGGTAACATTGGACACGGCCAGTTAATTTGCATATACTCACTGATTAGCCAATGAAAAGGGTAGCGGTCGTACGCTAATTACCATGTTTCTCTTTTATTAGTGTAGATATATATATATGCAGGTAATATGCAAATTAGCCAGGTGTCACAGCCTGCTTGAGGAGGCTGCATCAAGACTGCTCAGGAGGATCTGTGAGTGAAGATGGGCGGGAGGGGACTGTGTGCTGCCCCCACCCCAGCGGACACACACACCCAGGGGTGGGGGCATGCTCCAAGTAGTCGCATGGTGCAGCTCGGAGCAAGCCCCTGGTGGATGGCAGCAGCAGCTGGAGCGAAGCAGCCCCGGTCCCAGATGCCTGGCGGCGGCTGGAGCAAAGCAGCCCAGTTCCTGGGTGTTGGAGGGAAACCGGTGCCGGCAGCCAGGGGAAGGAAGGCCTATTCTTGCACGAATCTTTGTGCATCGGGCCTCTAGTATTCTTTATAAACACTAATAATAAACAACCAAAAAAAGAAATTAAGAAAAAAATATTATTTACAATTAAAAAAGCATAAAACATCTAGGAATAAACTAAACCAACTAGGTAAAAGACCTATACTCTGAAAAATATAAGAGACTGAAGAAAAAAATTCAACAAGATATAAATAAATGGATGGCTATCCTTTGCTCATGGAATGGAAGGGTTCATATTGTTAAAATGTCCTCATTACCTAAAGCAATATAAAGATTCAATCCAACCCCATTTAAAATATCAATGGGCATTCTTCTCAGAATTAGAACTAGTCCTACAAATTTATATGGAACCACAAAAGACCCCAAATAACCAAATAAATTTTGAGAAAGAACAAAGTGAGAGGTATCATGTTCCCTGATATTAAACCATCCTATAACACAAGTCATCAAAATAGTATAATATTGGCATAAAACCAAATATATAGATCAATAGAATAGATAGCCCATAAATAAATCCTCACTTATACACTAAATCTATGATGAAAGAGGTAAGGATATACAATGATGAAAAAGATATTCTCTTCAATAAATCGTGTTGGAAAAATTGGACAGATACATGTAAAAAAAAATGAAATTAGACCACTCTCTTACATCCTATCCTATATAATAAAAGCCTAATATGCTAAGTGTCCAGTCGTCTCTTCAACCAATCAAAGCGTAATATGCTAATGATATGCTAAGCCCGCTCAATCGCTCGCTATGACGTGCACTGACCACCAGGGGGCAGATCCTCTGACTGGTAGGTTAGCTTGCTGCAGGGGTCCGGCCGATCGGGACTGAGCGAGATGAGCCAGACATGCCCTGGAGCCCTCCCGTGGCCCCTCTCTGCCCTACCAACTGCCCGCGTCCCCTCCCCATGCCTTGCTCAGCCCAATCAACCCCAATTGGGGCAGACCAGCCAGACCCCACCTGTGCACAAATTTGTGCACTGGGCCTCTAATATGCATATAAGATATTTGGTTAATCTCTTCCTGCCCTCCCCTCTCCCCTCTTCCCTCAGAGATTCATCAGTCTGTTCCATTTTTCCATGCATGTGCATTGAGCATCTGCCCCGTGGTGGTCATTGTGTGTTATAGCTACTGGTCGAATGGTCGAACAGTCTAATGGTTGTTTAGGCTTTTATATATATAGATTTTTAAAATATATTTTTATTGATTTCAGAGAGGAAGGGAGAGGGAGAAGAGTGATATGGAAACATCAATGATGAGAATCAGCTGCTTCCTGCATGCCCCACACTGGGGATCCAGCCCACAACCTGGGCATGTGCCCTGACCTCCTGGTTCATAGGTTGACACTCAACCACTGAGACATGCTGGCCAGACTGTATTCCCTTTTATTGACTAGTACTCCATTTTAAGAATTACCATTATTTACTTACAACTTTTTTTTGTAGACATTTCTCTTGGGTTAACACCTAAATGGCATTGCTGAGTCAAAGAATATAGTATAATTTTTTCAAAGTAAGTGTTGTATTTTATTCTCTCAATAACAATATCTGAGAGTTCTGGCCTTCATATCCTCACCAACATCTGGTGTTTCTAGTCTCTAATTTTGTCCATTCTAGTCGTTGTGTAGGAGTAACTCACTGGGGTTTTCATTTATATTTCTCTGATAATGACATTGAGTACATTTTCATATGGTTATGTCAAGCAAATGTCTTTTGTGAAGTATGATCAAGTTTTTACCCCATGCAATTGGGTTGTTTATCTTTTATTATTGATTAATAAAGATTGTTTACTGGTATGTATTGTAGGTAGAAGTGTATATCATACTATTTTATCCTATGTGCACCTTTCCTTTTTGTTTTATTAAGACTGTCTTTTGATAATAGAACTTATTGTTTTTATTATGAGGCAGTTCATTTTATCAATATTTATTTTATGGTTTGTGTCCCCTATAAAAATCTCAGCCCAAACCAAGGTCATAAAAATATTGTCTCATGTTTTCTTATATCAATATTATTGTCTAACATTTACATTGGGTTATATCTGGTGTGTAGTAGTCCATTTATTTATTTTATTGTTCCAGCACCATTTGTTGAAGAGGTTTCCTATCCTCATTGGTTTACCTTGGTGACTAGTTGCAGTTCCTTCTTCATTTTTATGTACTTTTGTGCAAACATCTTTTATATTCTCTGTAGCTGTAAGATACACACAAAAAAATAAGATTCTTTGAAATGTTCCAACCCCAGATATGGAATCTTCCAATTGGTGAAGTTAGGAAAAAACAGTTCCCATCCTGTAATTAGTTGTTTTGACAACTTTTAGCACTCTTTCACAATAAATGTGATCTGTGATGGTATAACGTGTGATAGATTTTGCAATTTTCTTCTGCAGTTTCTCTGTGTGGGTGTCTATAAAAATTTCATTAAATGATTTTCCTCCTCATTTAAAGAATTAGAAGATTCTTAACATCTACATATTATTTTTGCATAACAAGAAAAAACATTGGTCAACTCTTCATCGCTATTTCTTTTCATTTGTAATGACACTGCTAAGTATAAAAACATAATAAATTGTCCTTAAGGTGAAATTAAGTAATAATTGATAATTATAGCAATCAAAAATTTCTTATAATGTTAACAGATTATAAATGACCTGTTTTTAGCCAGTTATGATAAAATGTAATTTCATGAAACACTTGCTCTGTGAGGTATTTCACCGAGAAGAAAGTTCTAGGATCCATGAACTTTAGGAGATATTGGTATGAAGATAGTTAAAGAGTTTTCTTACTGCAGGATGTATCAGTGCCTATAACAACTGATGGGCATTATGTATTTCTAAGAATAGGCCAGAGTAATCAATATAGGGAGGGTAAGTTAACAGAACAAGGAAAACAACAAGTCCAAGTTAAGAAAATACATGCATCGGAAAAGTGTTTTAGCACTGAAAGAAGACTCTTTTTGTCTCTATTGATTGCAATAAACACACATGGTTTCATCCTTTTTTAAAACGCCAAACAGGAGTGAAAACGAAGAGTAAAGGGAACATGTTAAGAAAGAGAGAACAAAGTAAAGAATATCTGTAACTTTAAATTATCTTAAGAAAACAATCAAGGAGAAACCAAGATGGCGGCATAGGTAAACACCGGAGATTGCTGCCTTGCACAACCACTTCAAAAATACAACTAAAAGACGGAACGGACATCATCCAGAACCACAGGAAGGCTGGCTGAGTGGAAATTCTACAACTAGAAGGAAAGAGAAAAGCATACCGAGAATCAGAGGAGGCGCAGTGC
>NW_005354010.1:2901279-2905079 GCF_000412655.1 Myotis brandtii
GTGAGGGCGGAGGGTGGGGTGGGAACTGGGTGGAGGGGAGTTATGGCGGGAAAAAAGAGGAACCAATGTAATAATCTGAACAATAAAGATTTAATTAAAAAAAAAGAAAAGAAAACAATTAAGAGCAGCACTTACAAGAGGGGATCAATTGAACCAGTGATTTGTAATACAAATATTATAATATCTCCCAAAATGCAGTGAAAATGAAGAAAGACAAAATTACTGAAAGATGATCTTAGATGTAGAACAATCCAATTTAAGAATCATGGCTCTTACCTAGGAAGAATCAAGCGCAACAGAAGAGATATTGAATAAATCATTAAAGAATACATTTTGTACCTAAACTCACATCTGAGTATAAAGCTAAAACAATTTATCATGCTCCATAGAAAGATCAATGAAAAGAAATTCACATAATGATGAATTTAAGTATATAGGTGGAAAATAAGCATAGATCATCTACAAAGGATCATATTTTATTATAATTAAAACATCAGAAGAAAATGGGGCATATAGATATCAAGTATTATCGTTCAAGACATTGATTTCCAAAAGTAAATCAATGCTCAGGTTTGGAAGCTACAGAAAAAATAATGTTGGCTACCCAAGATTTTGGAAAATAAATTTCCCAAATTTAATCCTGTAAAATTTTACTCTAAAAAGCATAACAGAGAAATGTGAATAAAAGGACTAAAAAATATAAGATAAGTGGAAAATGGAACTATAATCATTACCGACAGTAGTTAGATTTAATGGCCATTATAATAGGCTTACACCGTTCAATGAAAATGTCAAAAAACAGTGCTTGAAGCAGAAATACTATGAAATAGTCATAGTCTAATTTGTTTTTCTAGTTCTTAAATCCTATTGGTTTGTTATTGTTGTTTATTTTAGAGAGAGGAAGGAGGAAAGGAGGAGAAAGAGAGAAACATCAATAGGCTGCCCTGTGCATGCCCCCTACTGGGGATCAAGCCAAAAACCGGGACATGTGCCCTGACTGGGAATTCAAATGGTAACCTCCAGTGAGTAAAGATTAGAGGAAAATAAAGAGATGCTAAATCTTTCCTTTTAAATAGATGAAGGACAAATGATACCATTAAGCTTGAGATTTTAATAACTGCAAAATTAATACTGACAATAGTTTTAAAATTATATAATGTAATCATTAGGATAAATAAAAACTGATATATTTATTTACAAAGCATTGGAGATAGAAACCTATAAAATGTGATTCATGCAGGGATTGAAACAAAACACAGAAAATAAAAAATGACATGAAGAAAGAGTAAAACAAGTTAGCAGGAATAAAATCAAATACATCAGTTATGATAATAAACTCAAATAGCTTAATCCCCACCCTTTTAGAGAAAAGATCCACAAATTATACAAATAATAAACAAAATCATAAATCCAAATGTGTAATGCTCACAAGAGACAAATTTGACTTGAAAGAATGAAGAAGGATAAAAGTAACAGGGCTGGAAAAGATTTATCAAGAATATAGAAAAAAATAAAACAGATGGCAACATAAATTTCAGACACAGTAGAAATACAAAACAACTAAATAAGAAAGTTGTATTATTTAGTTGTTTTATAATTTCAATGTTATGAATATGTGAAGTTATGAATTTTTTGTCCATATCATGCATTCTCAATACATATGACATAATAACTGCTAGAAACAAAGTGAGAAATTGATTATTGCTAGGGAAAATTTAATATTCTTCTTTTAGTCTTGGATAGATTAAATCAAAAGAAAATCATATATGATCTTAACAAAATAAGCGATAGGGTTAATTTATTAAATTCCAACTTTTTAAGACTATCCATAGAAGATTTACCAAAATTATCTGCATCATATACATCACACAAAAAATCATTGAAATATTCTAAAACATTGTTTCTATAAGCTATATTCTATGATCATATCATAAAGCTAGAGAGAAATAACCCAAAACAAATGTAACTGAAAGAAATCCTACACTTTGGGAAGCAGTGAAAATAAAAGTTAAACATAAACCTGTCACAGAGATTAGAAGTCAAGTAAAAAAATAACATTATGTACTGTGTGATTTCTTTTATGTACAATTCTAGAAGATCTAAGCTAACTTATAGTGACAGAAAGCAGTGTTGGGGACTAGAAGGGGATTATAAAGAGTTATGAGGAACTTTGGGGATTGATGGGTTCATTATATTGATTGTAATGATTTCATATGTTCATATATATGTCAACATGGATCAAAATATATACATATTAAATATGAGTTTATTGCATGCCAATTATATCTCAATAAAGCTGTAAAAACAAACAAAAGAAAAGTCCACAAATTAATCCTTACTTAATCTGAACAAGAGGTTTATTCTTATTTGTAGACAGGATAAATGAGATTCAGAAAGGTTAAGTGATCACTGCAAAGTCACAGAGCCTGAAAGTGGCTGACGTGGGACTTCAACCCAGATCTTGTCTCTTATTCCAGGGCCATTTTCAAGATATTCCATGAGATCTCTATTGAATAACTAAGATCATAACTGGAAAGCATTTAAGTGCTAGTCCCTTGATTCTAAAATACTTTTTCATATTTTAACTTTTCTGAAATTAGATTGAATCAAATTTATTTATTTTTAAAAAATGATGTACTTTCATTGCCTAAGAATAGGCAAATTAACACCAATAGAAAATTTACTGATTAGATTTTCTCCTCAATTGAATTATGCAGTGGGGTTTTAATTTCAATTCAAATCTTTCATTTGTATTTAACATATCTTTACAAATCATTGAAACACAAGAAAGTTACTGTACCCACAAAAGACTATCATAGGCAAAGCAAAAATCAATGCAGTTAATGGCAGTAGAAAATGCCAGGTTTCCTGGAGTAGATGGTATTTTTTAAAGCTAGGTGAGAGAGAACCATCACCCAGCCCTGGGCAATATGGCTCAGTTAGTTGAGCATCGTCCCATGCACTTAGAGATCGCAGGTTTGATGCCAGGGTTGTGTGCAGGAGGCAGCTGATCGATGTTTCTCTCCCTCTCTCTCCCTCTCCCTTCCTCTCTTTCTAAAATCAATTTAAAAATATTTTTTTAAAAAAGAGCCATGACTCAAGTACTAAAACTAATCAGTGACAAGTTAACCTTTAAGATAAGTGGCTTATCTTGGAGAAAATTATTCATTTACAATTCCATTTCTAAAAACTTGAAATGCCCACAAAAACTCTGTTATTCCTTTTTGTGCCATGAATTTATAGTGTCATTTTCAAAATTTTTAATAGATCAAGGATTATGGGAAAGGCTATAAAAATGTATGGGCCATAGTGATGCATGTCTTAAAATAACAACAACAAAAAAATGCTTACATGGAGTCTGTAGTCACTGTTTATAAAGAAGGCTTAGATTAAATTTTATTTTATTGGAAACTAGAGGCCCAGTGCACAGATTCATGCACTGGTGGGGTCCCTCGGCCTGGCCTGCACCCTCTTACAATCTGGGACCCCTCGGGGGATGTTGGAGAGCCGGTTTCAGCCTGATCCCTGCAGGCCAGGCCGCCAGGCTGAGGGACCCCCACAGGTGCATGAATCCGTGCCCCAGGCCTCTAGTATTCATATAAGATCTTTGGTTAATCTCTTCCCACCCTCCACCCTCCCCTCTGAGATTCATCAGTCTGTTCCATGTTTCCATGCCTGTGGTTTCTGCTCCTGCATTGAGCATCTGCCCCTGGTGGTCAGTACGCGTCATAACTACCGGCCAGTTGGCCGGTCGCTTAGGCTTTTATATATATAAACTAGAGGCCCGGTGCACAAAAATT
>NW_005354010.1:2906205-2907647 GCF_000412655.1 Myotis brandtii
AGGCGGGGAACGTTGGAGTCTGCAGTCACTGGAGCAAGCAAGCCTCATGTTCGCTTCCAGCTGCCTGGCTGCCGGCCGCCATCTTGGCTGACAGTTAATTTGCATAAGGATATACTGATTAGCCAATGGGAAGGGTAGCGGTCGTACGCCAATTACCATGTTTCTCTTTTATTAGTGTAGATAAGAATAGATATTTGCTATTTTCAATTTTTTAATCTAGCCATTGTATATGGTGTTCCTATGCGTGAACCTGTTATTCAAATATTGCCAATCATCAGTATGCTTTATCATTGAATGTTTGACATGTAGAAAATAGGCTGGGCTAGGCATAGTGGGATGTTACAGCTCCTTTCCTGGACCACCCCAGTCCTTTCCAGACAACTGTCTCCATGAAAGAGATCAATATCCATCCACTTCACCTGTTTTCAAAGTTTCAATCTGTGCTTATTTCATTGAACACTTCACTCAAATTTTATTTTATTAGGATGGTAATATTGAAGCTGACAAGCATCATAAAACCTGATATCAGTTTCATTTCTTCAAATAATTAAAGTTAACAACAAAAGTAATATAATGGAATATGATAATAGTAATTAGGTTTATTTTTCAGGCTTTGCACTTACAGCTTTTTTTTTTCTAATTTAAAACCACGCACTTATGTTGCTTCCAGGGCCTATTCGAAATACTGAATTGAAATACTACCCCCAATGAAGGCAAACTGTTGAAAGTATATTTCTTGTCCTCTCCTTTTTAAACATTAATTTGTCAAATGCTTGAATATCAGCTTTTCCATGTTGCGTGTTGAGAAAGCATTTCAGAACTGTAATGAATAAGCAAATTACTAATGTATGTATTTAAGTTACAGGTTTCAAATTTCTGTTAAAATTTGCCATTTAGTTTGGAAGGGGCCAACACACCTTCATGGGTAATTTGGCTTCAGCATGCTTAGATGTAGGGCCCTCATATGATCTTACAAATGTGACTCGAGTGGCCTCCAGGATAGTGCTAGGACAGTGATGGCAAACCTATGACACGCATGTCAGAGGTGACAGGCGAACTCATTTTGGATGACACGCATAGACAGAGACAAAAAATTGCATAATTCAAATATTTGTCTCTTGCAACGGCCAGAGTTGGGCATCACTCGAGTAATATTATTACTCACGTTACTCATGATCAATAATGCAATTCTAAAACCGGATGTAAACATGTACATCGGTGTTGCGTAGCAAAGATACATAGTGAAAACATCCAAGATAAATTGTTCCAATATTGACATTAATATAAAAAGGTTGAGAATTGCACTATGAAGAGATTAATCTTTACTCATGACATTTTATTTTTACTCAAGTGACAAAATGCCCAATTCTGGAAACGGCCTCGTTATTGTCAACATGTGCCAAACGGACGCACTTGATCGCCATGTTCGTTAGGAGACAGGA
>NW_005354010.1:2908637-2909310 GCF_000412655.1 Myotis brandtii
AAATATGTAAGGTTGTTATAAAAACATTCAGTGACCTAAACATTGATATCTCTAAAATTGTGTCAGTCACGACAGATGGGGCACCAAATATGGTGGGAAAAAATGTGGGATTCCTGAAATTGTTTATGGAAGCTATTAGACATCCACTTGTACATTTTCATTGCATGATCCATCAGGAGGTGTTGTGTGCCAAATACGGATTCTCAGAATTGAATGATTTAATGTCAGTTGTAACAAAAATTGTGAATTTTATAGCTTCTCGACACCTTCACAGGCGAGAATTTTCTGCACTTTTACACGAAGTTGATTCCACCTACAGTGGACTACTGATGTTCAATAATGTGAGATGGCTGAGTCGAGGTAAAGTACTTGAGCGATTTGTGGAGTGCTTTGAAGAAATTACGGTATTTATTGAGAATAAGGATCTGGCAAACTTTCCTCAGATCAATAATCATAAGTGGGTCAGCAATTTGATGTGTTTTTTTTTTACAGATCTCTCTGTTCATATGAATGAACTGAACTTAAAATTACAAGGTTTTGGCAAAAGTATTGACGTTATGTTTGGATACATCAAATCTTTTGAAAGTAAACTTAAAATTTTCAAGCGAGATATTGAAACTAAAACTTATAAGTATTTTCCTCGGATAAAAAAGTATTTCGAGAAGGCCACTAC
>NW_005354010.1:2909876-3001032 GCF_000412655.1 Myotis brandtii
ATATTTTTTGGTTGATTTTTCTTTGTTAAATGGCATTTAAATATATAAAATAAATATCAAAAATATAAATCTTTTTTTTACTATGGCTGCAAATATCAAAAAAAAATGAATATTTCTATATGTGACACGACACCAGAGTTAAGTTAGGGTTTTTCAAAATTTTGACACGCTGAGCTCAAAAGGTTCACCATCACTGTGCTAGGACATGAGGTGAAGTAATTAAGAATCAAAATATTTTACCCAGGGTCATAAGAGGAAATTATTTTGAAAATATGCTTGGGTACCTCTAACTCTCTTTCTGAATTTGTCATTCTTTTCTTTTAGGATTTCATAGAGATACTTCCCAGGGTAATCTTTTGCCTCTTGTCATTAAGAGCAGAAGCATCATATTCTCCACCATGTTCAGATAAAAGTCTCAACCTCTAGGCATTGCTATGATTTTTCAAGAAAGTCATCATCAACCACCCAGACACTCAAACACTTCCTTTCAGCAACAGAGCAAGACATATGGGCAAACATGTAACAAAGAATGGTCCTTATTAAACCACATGGTGAATATCAACCACCCAGGATAGCACTGGGATGCAGATTCTGATTACGTTGGTCAGGTGTGAGGTCTGAAAGTCTGCATTTCTCATGAGTTCCCAGAGGATGCAGCTTCTACCACCACCAAAGACCACACTTTGAAAAGCAAAGATACAAAGGCTAAGAAGACAAGTATCAGCATTCAATGCACCTCAGTCAAAGTCCCACCATTTATTAGCTATGTGATCTTGCACAAGTCATTCCCCCGAGTTCTAATTTCTTCCTGGGTAAAATGAGAATATCTACTGCATTTTTTTTTCCAGTTACTAACAACTCTCTTCCATTTGCTTATTGATCCACTCTTGACCTCTTTATTTTGTATTCCATTCATGTTCTGTCAGGAAATCCTATTGGTATTATTTTCAGGAAAATATCTAGAACCCAGCACTTCATCATAACCCCACATGCCACTAACTTATCTCAAGCCACAGTTATCTCTCTCTTGGAATATTGCAAGAGATTCCTAACTGGCATCCTTGTCTTCCCTTTGCCATTCTTCTGTGTCTTGTCACAAAATACAGCGTGGACTGCTCATGCTGAGTGCATACCACTCATGTGCACAACCTTTAAATGGCTTCTCAAATCACTCAAAGTAAAAGCAAAAATCCTTAACAGGACCTAGTCCTGAAGTATCTGCTTCTCATTACCTCTCTGACCATGTGGCCAACTTTCTCCAATGCACTTATCTGCATAAAATACTGCATATATTTAAATATTATAGGATTAATGAAAATTTTATGTGAAATTCTTATAACAGTGTCTAACATATTGTAAGTAAAGTACTCAATGGAGTTCACTGATATTATTGGATATAAATACTGTTGGGCCAGATGAGTTCTTGTAGCACGGTGTACTTATAGAACTATCTCTACATGACCCTCAACCTAGAGATGAAACAGTCATACCTAAAATCAAATTAAATGTATCCTCTCATATGTCATTGACAAAGCAAACACAGTAATTTTTACCTGGCAGGACTAGAACGGATTAAGAATTTCAGAAAATGCATAATTAAGAATCTACCCATTTATAACTAAATAGTTCTTCAATGGCTAAAGTCTGCTCCAAAAGTGTTTACTAAGTCAATCTGCACACAGCAGGCCATTGTCACTGGGCTTACTTCTATGGCTTTGTGACACCAGTCCTCCATCAAGCATGATGATTACATCTACAACCTTTCATCTGGTAAAAGAGGAAAGGTAATCATGAGAGCTGTGATTGTGTCACCGACAAAGTGTCTCTTGCATTAAAAAATAAGTACACTGCCTTTGCCTCTGTATCTACCCGCAGGGGACCATTATGTGGTGACAACATTTTGTCCCAGAAGCATTATCTCTGAATAACTACCTGCTTCCTCTCTCCCTCCGTGCACTGCTCTACCAGCAGGAGCTCCTTTAATCTGGTATATGGCAGGATTTGCAGGGTGCACCTTATTACTATTTAAAAATACCTTTTCCATCCCCTACAAAAATGAGGGTGAATGTTCGTCCTGTCATGAACTGGGCTGCAGTTCAGTTCATTTGCAGCCTGCTGATGGAAGGGTTTCCCTTATCTCCCTGGACCACTTACCAACAAAGGGAATCTGTGGCTGGCTCCAGCAGGTTGCAGAGACCAGGCATTGAAGGGAGAGGAAATCCTTGATGCTGGGCTCTCCTGCCTGCTTCTCAGTAAAGTCACTGATTTAACAGGAATAAAATGCAGAGCAGCTGCGAGCCACGTGTCGGTACTGGACAAAAGAGAGAGCACAAATGCTCGTTCTTCTCCCTTTGATTTTATTCTACCTCGCTTTGCTTTCAGCCTCAATCCTTGACCAAGCCCAGGGAAATCTGTAATCCTGAGCCCTCCCCAAGCCCCACTTCCAGGGACACTTACTTCTTTCCTTTTGGAGTGACGGACCAAATGCTTTCAGGTGAACCAGTAAAGGCTCAGATCAGGGAAAATTAAAGGGATTGTGGTTACTGGAGCATAGAATGTAAATGTTGGCCTGGAGTGGAGATGTGATTTGGGAAGACATGGTGCTTGCTTTCACTAAAGCAAAGGTTTTCACATTTGAGCGATCAAGAAGTAGAAACCTGCAAAAACATTTTATTCCAAAATAAATCATTAAAAGACCCTTGGTAAATAAACCATACATAAGTGAAACCCCTTGGGAGAAGCAAGAGGTAGGAATGGGCAACGCGCAACAGACCCAGACCTTTTTCTCTCCCAAGTAACCCCTGGAGAGTATCTCTAGGAATCCTGGGGGCTGGGGGCCAGCCTGTGCACATCACAACTCTGAATGAACACAGCGGACTATATGTAGTGCTATTCTTTAAAATATACATTTTTATTGATTTCAGAGAGAAAGGGGGAGAGAGAGAGAAATATCAATGATGAGGGAAAACCATTGATTGGCTGCCTACTGCACGCCCCCTACTGGGGATCCAGCCCGAAACCCAGGTATGTGCCCTGACTAGGAATTGAACCGTAACCTCCTGGTTCATAGGTCGATGCTCAACCACTGAGCCATGCCAGCCGGGCACTGCTATTTTAAATAGATTGCAGAGGGGCGTGTTTAACCAGTCTAATGGAATTTTTATGAAATTTGTTGCTTTAGTTGTTTTATGCAGTGGGGAATTTTGAAATGAGATTTAAATTGGGATCAAAAGGCTATAGAATGTATAGTCAAAAAAAAATACTTCATTCCTTTAAAATGATCTATAATCAGACTATTCACCAGTCTTTTCTGATGAACTCGATGTGAAGGAGAAAGTTCTTATGTCAATTGCCCATTTTTACATCTGGCATCTCCCCCTGAAATCCATGCTCTGTGAAGGTTAAGTGTGATGGCAAGAGATTTCTTCACATCTCTGGAACTAACTACAATGACTCACAGGTGACCTCATTACCTGTCCTCAGATGCAAGTCAACAGGAGACCTGGGTTTTATAATTTTATAGAATCATCTTGTCAGGAATCTGTATGGAACCAAAAATGAAGGAGAAAGTAAATGTATTTTTATTTCTTTTATAAAAATAATGACATAATGTCTTTCTATGTAGAATAAGAAATAAAATAAAGCTATGGATTAGGTATATGGGTAGAAATTTAAAAAATTTCAGTATAAAAATATGAGATTTAATTCATTTAAAAAACTTTTTCTTAACTTTGAAAAAGACAGCAGTTATCACCCTTATTAGAATAACTAACAGGTAACCTATAAACATTTTTATAGGTTGTTAATCATATATTAAACAATAGTTCACTTTATCACACAATCAAGTTAAAGTACTAAATAGTTTGCATTACTATATCAAATGTTACAGTTTTCTTCAAATTTGTGGAGAATTACTTTTAATAAAAAGATTAAAACCTACAATTTAAATGGAGAATAAAATCCATCTAAATGTTAATGAGTGCCAGTGATGTATAGAAATTACATATTATCGATGAATTAAAATTTTGTTCATGTGTGTGCAAAATATAAATGTAGTCTAAACTCAATTAGAGAAAAAAAGCATAGGTAATGAAAAATTCCATATTTTTTGCTAGTTGACCTTAGAATTAAGTCACAAGTACAGGAAAATACACACACACACACACACACACACACACACACACACCAACTTAACTCCAGATTCAATTTTCCTTTTCCTTCCCAGAGTACTGCTAGGGAATATAGAGCTAAACCCATACCCTGTATTCACTAAAATTAACATTTTCCACTCATGGGTCTCTAACTAGTTAGAAACCCATGCTGAGAACCTGCTCGTTAACTACTTGTGCATGATCATTTATTTAAAAGAGGGAATACTGGAGTCCAGTATGATTCACTTAGTCATTTATTTCACAATCATTGTTCTTTACTCTCAGCCAAGAACTTTGCTGGATGTTAGAATCTAGAAATACAAATACCAGCACTCACGGAGCCAGGAGGGAGAGAGACCAACATAAATAAATAATTATAATAAAGTAGGTTATATGCAAAAATAAAGGTATCCACGGGTTTAGCTGTAACATGAAGAAAAATGATTACATTTACATGTGAAGTTTGATTCACTCCAGCATATAAGGTCTCAGGGGATATCCTAGGTAGAGAGAAGGACACACACGCTAGAACCTGGACTGGAATAGTATCTAAGGAAATAAAAACAATGAAATTTACATAGAAAAAGAGAGACATGCTGCTATTAGCTAAGGAGGGATAATCATGGTACGACCGTTATAAGGTCATGAGAATATTGAGATACATATATCAAGCACTGAGCACAGTACCTAGCACTAGCATTTAGTAAGTACTCATTAAGTGTTAAGTACTATCACTCACTCAAAATCTAATATTAGAAGTACTACATAAGAACAGAAGCTTATTCTTACAGATTTTTGCATATAGGGAAAGGTTCATTCAATCAATACTTAAGCCTCTAGTACCTTGTTAGGTACTATTCAATGCAAAGAAATAGGGGGAATAACCATTGCCTGCAAAAGCCCTGCTTATATGTACACCATTGTCTTAAGACATTTCCTCCCATTTCTTTTTAAAAATATATTTCTTTATTGATTTCAGAGAAGAAGGGTGAGGGAATGAGAGAGAAACATCAATGATGAGAGAGAATCATTGATTGGCTGCCGGCTTCTGTATGCCCCACCCTGGGGATCAAGCCTGCAACCTGGGCATGTGCCCTGACTAGGAATCAAACCGTGACCTCCTGGTTCATATCGATGCTCAAGCACAGAGCCACGCCGGCTAGACCTCCTATTTCTTTTTGTTCTGTTCTATCTTTTCCTTCCAACCAGCCCAGGCCCTTGACCTGAGGATACACATCTTCATTTCAATCTGTGCTGCCTATGGCTTATTTTCTTGTCTGGACCAGGCTTTGGGAATAATCCACCACACTTCTCCACTTCCTTATTTCACTTATCCCCCTAGAACCTTCATTTGTCATGCCAACAGTTTTATTCCCTTTTGACAGAGATAAAGGTCTGCTTTTTCTCCAAGAGTTGTAGAGAATAAAAAGGTTTGAGAAACTTTCTTTTTGTGTTATCTTAATATCATTAAAACTGAAAATTTCCTGTCTCCAAAGTTTTGTGAAGAGATGGACACGAGCATTTCAAAAGGTGGAATAAGGACTCTAGACTAGAGTGTGGGCACACTTTCAATGAGGATGCAAAGCTCATTTTAGGCTTAGGCTTAGCATCAATCTGCGACGGATCAGCTTCCTTATCTCTTTTTAAGTGAGGGCTCCAACTCTGAATTTCTATCACCAAAAATCTAGCATTTTATGGACCATGAAACTAAAACCCAAGGTCGTATTACATTTTGGTGGAAGAGCTTACTGTCTGCAAGGGGTTGGGTGAGAAGTGGCATCTTGTATAATAAATAAACAAAAATAGAAACATTGAGGCTACAGGCTATATACTTTCAGTTAAAAAAAATGATTTGGAAACTGATCATGTGACAAATATGGAAGGATGCCTGGGCTGGCGGCACCCACCATGTAACAAAACTCTAAACAGATATTTTCCTGTTAATAGTTCAGAGGAATGTTTATAATGTTATCATGAAGCAGATAGCTGCCAGGCTACAGAGGTGGCAGCAGTCCCCGGGGAGGGGGGGAGGAGCACCCTAAAGAGCTACGGACAGACTTCACTTTATATAGTGATATCAGGAAGGATGGGAATCACAGCACGTGTTTCATCTGTGCAGATGATTTGCTTATTCTTCTTTAGAAGAGGGAAGCATAGAGAGTCAATGACAGATTGTAAAACTCGGTGTACTTTATTTTAGGGATAGCCTAAGTGCAGTTCTTCAGTGTCAATCATCAAAGAGTCAGACCACATTGACCATGGAGCTAAGGGCAATGAATCCTCAGATGTCTTCACCTGTGACAGTCTTTTCCATGGTGCGGGGGAGGATCCTGGAAGAGGTGACATATATTTTTGAAAATTTCAAAAAATAAGAAATTTTAACTGAATCAATGAGGATCACTCTCTTTTTAAAAAATTCTATTTTTATTGAGTTCAGAGAGGAGGGGATAGGGAGAGAGAGATAGAAACATCAATGATGAGAGAGAACCATTGATTGGCTGCCTTCTGTACGCCCCCTAGTAGGGATTGACCTGCAACTCGGGCATGTGCCCTTGACCGGAATTGAACCCAGGACCCTTCAGTTCTCAGGCCAAAGCTCTATCCACTGAGCAAACGGGCTAGGCACTCTCTCTTTCTTTCCCAACTTCCACTCAGTCATACTATCCCTCAGGTTAAGTGGCCCTGGGATGGCTCCGGCACTTTTGGGATTCAGCCAAAGGGAGGTTGAATTGAGGATACATTTACTTGCAATTAGTTGGGGAAGAGTGACTTCCATAGTTTTTCAGGGTGTAGGAATGGCTTCTGTAAAGTCCCCTTGGTCATGACAATGCAAGGACAGAGATCAATTCATAATTTGAATACATTCTATAATGTTCAGCCCACACTTAAGAAGTTGAAAAGAAACAAGTTTTAAAGTACACAGAGCTACTTAAAACAGATTCATAAAATTATATTTACATAATATTCTGAATTTTGTGATGTTTGTGGTATTTGCCTGCTTTAAAAATTATAATTTTTGTTGATTTACTTTCTAGTCCTAAATATACACTGAGTGGCCAGATTATTATGACCAGTCAGATTATTATGACCGGTCAGATTATTATGACCACCCCATCAGTACAATGAAGTGAATTAGTTATGCAAATAATAATAATAATAAAACCTTGAGAGTATTTGCTTAGGAAGTTTTCAATATTCAGTATTTTTGGAAGTGTCAATGAAGTACTGATGGAGTGGTCATAATAATCTGGCCACTCTGTGTATATTCACCTTAACTAATTTTGTACTTGCAATTTTGAATTCATTTTTTTTAAAAAGGGCTCCCAAAATGTAGGTCCTGCAAAACGTGGATTACCTATCTATCTAGGTAATAATGTGTACCCAAATACAATGCAGAATGACAATGGAGAAACAGGAAAAAATTGAAATCAGAGTATTAAACTCTTATAATTGTACTCATGGGCCATTTACATAGAATAATGGCTTAAATCATGGAACAAAGTTGCCTATTATGCTTTGGCAAAATACCTTAATATAACATTAGCCATTATAAACAATGTATCCAGACTATATTACAACACAGAATAAAGTGTAAGACTTCATATAAATGCAAAAAAGCAGGACATCAAGTTGTGCTTAAAAATTAGTTTCCATTATTTAAAAATAATGCAAGGGGAAGTCAACAGGGAATTATGTCTTGGCTAATATCTTTAGGTTTATGCAAATAGTTACAGTACTAGCAGTAAAAGAAATAAGCATTTTAACAGTAATCTTTTTCAGATTATCTGTATAAAGACTTTAATAATTCCCAGGAATACATAATTTGCTCAGTAACAGATTCTGATGTAATTTTAGTGACTAGGCAGAAGAATTATTTTGATAGAAGACTGTGTTAGTGTCCTATTGTTTCTATAACAAATTACCACAAATTTTGTGACTAAAAACAACATAAACATATTAGTTTATAGTTCTGGAGATCAGAGATCTAAATGAATTTTACTTGGCTAAGATCAAGATATCAGCA
Organism: Myotis brandtii; assembly: GCF_000412655.1. NCBI lineage: Eukaryota > Metazoa > Chordata > Mammalia > Chiroptera > Vespertilionidae > Myotis > Myotis brandtii. Next base: position 2,918,052 of record NW_005354010.1, read on the forward strand.
AGACTGCATTCCTTCTGGAGGCTCTAGGAGCAATCTATTTCCTTTCCTTTTCAAGTTTCTAGAGGCAAAATGCATTCTCTGCCCCCATTTTTCCATCATCAAAGTCAGCAACACCATCAAAGTCCTCATATTGAATTGCTCTGATGCTGACTCCTCTTCTGCCCCCTTTTCCACTTGGAAGGACCCTTGTGATTATATCAGATCCACCCAGATAATCCGCTATAATCTCCTGAGTTGCAATCTTAATTCCACAGGCAATTTTTCTCCCTTTGCCATGTAATCTAACATAGTCATAGATTCCAGGGGTCAGGAAATTAATGTCTTTGAGACCCATTATTTTGCTTATCACAATCATTAATGAATTGTCTTGTCCTGTGGTATTGTCCTTTAGTTATAAATCTGAAAATATGCTATATATCATCTTTCCTACACCAAGAAGGCTCTTCATGTAATCAAAGATTCTCAAGATTGATATCAACCCTAAAGGCAGCTGTAATTAGTAAAAATTGTTTTGCTCATAGGAATTCTTTTAAGTCTTTTTTAAAAATTTATCTTTATTGTTGAAAGTATTACAGATATCCCTTTTGTTTGTTTGTTTGTTTGTTTGTTTTCTCATTGACCCCTACACCTGCCCCTCCCAGGCCTTCACCACTCTATTGTCTGTATCCATGGGCTATGCATATAAGCATATACTAGTAAGTTCCCTGTTAATCACTCCTCCCCACCCTCTCCTGGACCCCGCCTCCCCTCTGAAGCTGGTCAGTCTGTTCCATGCTTCTATGTCTCTGGATCTATTTTGTTCATCCTTTTATTTTTTTCATTAGATTCCACAGTGAGTGAGATCTTATGATACTTATCTTCCTCTGACTGGCTCATTTCGTTTAGTCTTACATCTCACCCCTCCAGCATTGCCCCAAGGTGGGCCAAGTTGAGTAGTCTACCATCCCTCTGTTTAGACAGTGATTGGTTCCAAATTAATCATTGTTCCAAGCTAAGCCAATCAGCATTTTTCTCAGATTTCCCCTACCTCCCCCATGAACTGCCAGGGAAGAAACAGTCTCTCATCCTATTTGATCAGGTTACAGTAAAAACATAACTTTAAATGATGCTAAAAATCCATGTTCCTTTCACATGGACAAAACTCACTCTACAGTAGGCAAGATTGAGACCAAATAGCTGACAGAAATTGAAATGTGTGTGGTGGGAGCAGGTGAATGAGTGAGTGTGTGTGTGTGTGTGTGTGTGTGTATGGTGGGAGCAGGTGAATGAGTGAGTGTTTGTGTGTGTGTGTGTGTGTGTGTGTGTGTGTGTGTGTGTGTGTGTGTGTGTGATAGAGAGAAAGAATGAGAAAGACTGTTGTGAGGTTGTCTAACTCCCTTTCCACTCATTCTAAAGGTCATCTTTACCCCCTATCTCTGGTTATGTGAGCACATAAGTCGTTTGTTTATTCTGATTGAATTGGGGTTCTGCCATTTGCATCCAAATGACTCTTAATTAAAATAGATGCTGTGTAATTTTGCTATATCCTCAGTACTGTAATTAATGACAAAGAAATTAAAAACATAATCAAGAAAGCTGGAGTTCTTTCAGGACATAAAAACTAAGCAGCTCTTACATGTCCGAAACTGGAGATTGCTGTTAAGTGTGATCAGGTGGCAGTCATGCTACACCTTTTTGTAGCTGAGCATCTTTGATCTATAGAAGGCATCAACCGTGGTCTCTTGAACAATTTAAAATTTACATTAAACAAGTTATAACAAATATTCTCACTCAACATTGTTTCCCTCAGTGTGGCCAGTTTATGATATAGAAACTGAGCCCTTGGACTCAACCTGAGGATGAAGCTACATCAGAAAAAACAAAATGAAACAAAACAAACAAACAAACAAACAAAAAACCAGCTCCCCAGCTTATCCCATAAAAGTAAATATTATGGAGATCCTCCTTATCATATTATGTTACCAACATAATTAATTATATTGAAAAATAAACGAATAAATAAATGAATGTATGATGAACAAACAGTGATAAGTCCAGAATATAGGCCCTGGATCATTCAATGTTAATAAACAGCAATTACAGCTGCTTTGTGATGTGTTTGTCTACCTTCTCTGCTATTTCCTCACATTATGTGCTCTGTAACACTGCTTGAGATTTTCTTTGATAACTTAGCCCTATTCCACACATTTCCAAGATCTATGGGGACATTACCTAGCCACAGTTAAAACTAGAGCAATGTGGCTGAATGTTGATTGGAAATAAGTTGATAATAACTAAATCTTAGTTTGGAACCATGGAAGAATCACAAAAACAGTATTACATTTCCTTATTAAATTTTTATATATTTCCTCTGTAAAAATTTTAATAAAAAACTATTTTCACATAATGAAATGGGTCTTCTTAAAACAATTCCAAGTGAAACTTGGTTAGCATACAAATTAAATTGCCTTCTGTTTTTGTTCCTATACTCCTGTTATTTCTAGAATGCCAGGTTGTACTGTTACGAGCATTCAACATTTATTATTCAGAATGGACAACTCTCATGGGTACAAACTAAAACCTAAAGCATTACAGAAGAAATGTCATTCTGTTCTGAGAGAAAAACATGAATGGAATTTTGTTTTCCATCCTAATAAAAATTTTCAATGACAAATTGTCATGACTTTGAATAAAATGGTTTTGGGTTTGATCCATCTTTACATTCCAAATTTGAATCATGGGGACACATTAAAAAATATAAGCCAAATCATAAGTTCCATATACAACTAGGTATCACAAAGTATCTATATATTTTATCTTTATCTGGATTAGTTCTAGGCACATAGTAGGGTCTCAATAAATATATACTGAATGCATAAATGAATTGATGAATGAATATTAGACATGTTATCTCTATTGAAATATGCTGAATGCATAAATGAATTGATGAATGAATGCATGAATGAATATTAGACATGTTATCTCTATTGAAATATTTACTAATTTAATTATTAAACTATGCATTGTATAGTAAAGGCACATCTAGTTCAAAATATGTTCCTTAACAATCTGTCACACCTCTCTTAGAGTGATTGAGTTTTATACAGTTATATCTAAAAAGCTGTCACCTTTTGTAAATATCATGTAATATTTTTAGAATTTGGTTACAAAACAGCTATGGACACTCTATTCATAAAAATATAAGCAACAAGGCATATACAATATATTTGTGCCATTTTAAGAGGTTCTTTTTGCCCTGATACCCAACCATAAACTGCAAAGTTTGCATGAATTTCAGGTTAAGAATCCCTGTCTATAGATTTCTTTATGATACAAATTATTCTGGTCGAGGAAACACATCACAGATTAGTTCTAAGAAAACTATGAAGGTTGAAAGCAGGACTAAAAGGCTTCTGAGCAATTAAAGACCATGGAAGGACATTTTTGTGCAAGCAATATACCCCCAGCATTCATACCCAAATGCTTCATAATTACACTGGAGATTTATTTAAAAATACAGATTTTCACTTCCACCACAGATACATAAAAACTGGGATGGAATAATTCCCTGAACAAATGTACCATATTCTTTCGTATTTCTGTGTCTTCTAATGCAATTTCCTGTTTTTGAAACTATTGTCCCTCTTTTCCAAGAGCATATCTTCCCCCAAACCTCCGCCCCTCCCTTATTGTTTTACTGCATATTCAACAGAGCATCAGAAGAGACCCCACAAGACAGTAATTTTTCTGCAATCTGAAGCACTCCCTGAAGCCCTGTTTGCTCTGTGGGAAGTAGGGCAAAATCGAAAGTGTCTTCTGCTCAGTCCATTCTGCTGCCCATTACACAACCTCGCAGAGCAGTGATTCCTAATGTGGCTGCAGGAAGGAAGCACCAGGGAGTTTTTAAAATCCCTGATGCCCAGGCCACATCACAGACAAATTAAATCATGTGGAAGCTCAGCACTGGTATTTCAAAGACACTTCTTCAACAAATTCTAAGTCTCCTCCATGGACTCTTGAAGGACAAAGGCTACCTGACTTTGATTTCTTCCTGGAAACCTTCATTACCCGAGTCTAAAATTTTGTGCAAACCTATTCCACCTCCCCCCTGCCCCCCGCGATTTTCCAGCCATTTTCCTTCAGTTCTTATTTGGTCCCCTTTTAATACTCAGATCTGGCCAAACAGGACCTCCTCAGAGAGGGTCCCTGACCACCCCATCTGGAGCAGCTCCCTCTGGAGGGTCCATCTGGGTCACTCTAATGTAATATCCTGACTTCCTTCTCCCAGCACTAACCACAATGATTTATTTTCTTGTTTAACTTCTGCAGTCAAACTTTTAGAATCTCTATGACATCCCTGACATTGGTTGCCTTATTTATTATTCTATCCTCAGCACCTGGATTGGTTCTAGGCACATAGTAGGATTCCAATAAATATATGTTGAATGCATAAATGAATTGATGAATGAATGAGTGAATTAATGTTGGACATATTATCTCTATTAAACTCTATGTCCTTGAATCCATCTGTGGTCATCTACTTAAACCCTTGTAATCCTTTACAATTGCATATTAATTTTAAGTAAACAAAACAACATCCTATGTACCATTTTAATTTGCCTCACAACAACATTTTAGAAGAAACAGAGCAATTATAATATTGCTTTTATGGATAACAAAACTGAGGTTCCATGGAGCTAAAAACATCCAAAGACGAAACAAAACAAAAATATCTTTATAGGGGCACACTAATAAATGGTGTGAGCATATCTGCCTTGTATGGATGTCAAAAGCCATGTGGCCATCTCTTTAATTCTTGTCCCCTCAAAAGCTTATGTCCTCATAATTAGAGTGGTTAACTGGTTAAGGTTCTAGAGATACTCAAAGAAAGTCAATATTGGCAGGGTGTCTGAGTTTCTCTACCTAACCAGGAAAGTGAAGTTTGTTTGATAGTTTTCTCAGGCATCATACAAGGATGGGAGTAACATTTGGAAAGAGGGTTGGACAACATGAGCATATACTAGGCCTGTCACACCCTTGTGTAGCCACAAGACTTCAGGCTCATAACACATCCAATAACTCATTTACCAATAATTCCTCTAAGTTTGTTTCTTTATGTAGTAGAATCATCCAGAAGAGTGGATCTAGAATCGACATGCATCACACCACTTGGGTTTGGCTACTACTTCTTTTACAATTACAATAAACTACATTCAAGAGTGTAAGTTTTGTGATTCTGTTTCACCAATGCAACAATAATTCACTAGTGACATTAACCATACCCAGACTTCCAGCAAATTAATCAAATGAAACAAGAGACCTCTCCAGTCACTATATACTCTGCATTTGCTTGCATTTTTCATGCTTTTCTAAAGCTCCTTCAGTTAACTATTGTGCAATTCAGGGTCTTAGGAAGAAATTTAGAGAAAGAAATCTTGGCAAAAGATTTAATGTCCTTATAAAGGACTTTACTTATGACCTCAAATATTTGCTATTTCATCTTTGGGACCATTTAAACCTTTAACAACTCACGACTGTACTATGCCAGACCATTTGGTACTATTTACAAGCAACCACATGCCATGGACATTTTAAGCAGTAAATAGGCCAAAATTATTTAGAAACTTTAAGCAGCCAAAGAATCCTGATTTTCCTCTTGTATCCAAATAAAAGGCATCACATGAGAAATAAATATTTTTGGGGAACAAAAACTCATCCATCTCAACTGTTATATTCCAAATAAAAGGATGCCGTAACTGAGGAATATATTACTCCATACTCAAAACAGTCACTTGGTAGTAGAAAGCAGAGTCGAGAAAGACAGCTTGGCTAGTCACCTGATTCTCCTGAGTAGTCAGCTCTCTGTATGTCTCATTAAGAATGCCAAACCAGATACACAGTCTATTGCAAAAGTGAGTTGGAAATAAAAGGCATGGAGTCCATGAGGGCAAATACAAAATCTAGGGGTCCAAATGAATTGGAGCATAGAATCAAGTTCACATACCGCAGAGAGAAGAGAAGGCGGGAAAGTAGCCTGAAGAAACTAAGTTCAAAGTCACCATTAGGATGTTGCTGCTATTTTAGTCTGTGACTTGTTGGGTCACATACCTAACAGAGCCCAGCCTAAGTCTACATTCTCTCACTCCCATACCAATAACCCCCAATCTTGCCTTGCTGTGACATGATCTCCCTCTGTATTTAAAACATGTAGGTATGTGTATATGTACCCAATACAGATAATGTGACCCTCAGATACTAATCTGACTGCTCAACTCTTCTCATTTTGCTACTTTGCTTATATGAATAAAATAGCCACTTTAGACCTGTATTTGTCTTCTCATAGGCTGTCAATAAATAAGTAAGGGTGATTTAATGTGCAAGAAAGAGGAAGAAAGGCACATGAGAGGATGCTAATGCATTTTTCTGTTTCATGGAAAGATTTGGATCTTGGTAACTTTAGTTATGTTGAACATGGTATTTTAGCAATGACGTAATGGAATGGGCACTAAGCAAGGTTAACCTGGCATTTCCATGATATCATTTTAGTGTATTTACAATCCATACTTCCAATGTGTATCTTTCTTACTAACAATTGACCTCAGAAGACAATTATGAGAACAAGAGCTCTCAAATAAGTTGCTTCTTCCGTCTCAAATGTATTGCCAATTTGGGGAAGGGTTATGGGGGAATGGGAGAGATGACCTTTGCCCCTAGTCTGTCTCCCACCACTTTTGTATTCTTTATATACCAAAAGTGAATTTGTTTCATATTTCTTGTGAAAGTCATTCCCTTGTTAACTCAGTGTCTCTCTATGCTGCTCCCTTGAACTGGAATGCACTTTTAACTAAATTATCATCTGTCTATTGCTGCCCATCCCTGCAGACTCAAGTCTAGCTTCACTTACTTCATGAAGTCATATTTTTGCACCCAAATGTATTTAGAAAAGATTATCTTACTCTTCTGATACTCAAGACACTTAAACCCTTTTCTCACCATATTTTCACATTTATCACAAAGGCTTAGTACAGGGGTCTGCAAACTTTTTGTGTAAAGGGCCAGATAGTAAATATTTTAGACTCTGTGTGCCATACACTCTCTGTAGAGTGTATGGTTTCATGAAGATTTTGGCTAATAACTATTCCAGATTGTTTCCCACTAAAAGTATCTGGTTTGCTTGTTTATATTGAGTAAAATCAAGAATCAAGTAAATAAACACTAGAGCTCCACATTACATTCTTCACTATGTATTTAGTGCTTTAATAGAAATAAATATATAATTTTGGTAACAAAATTGTGACAGTTGTCACACATTTCATTTTAAGCTCACTTAAAGAAATTAGGATTGAATTTTTGTCCAAGTTTCTATTTTCATTTCAAATATATTTTGACAATATTTGTTGCAGCCTTTCCTAGGAAGTTTTCTTGGCCAAAGAATTTCACTGGTTTTCAATTTATATTATGCAAAATTTAATAAAAACTATGTATTGATTTGGATAGATTCTATTTTTTATACAAAATGTTCTGTTGCCATAGATAAAACATTTAAACAAGACCATTGAATGGAACACACAAAATAAAATACTCTCTTGAGAATGATACAGATTTTGGACTATGGATTAGAGAAACCTCAGGTAATTGAAAAAATACTATTTTTATTATTTTCCACAGAAATAATTTCTATCATCCTTTAAAAAGATACACAATTCAGCTTCTGAATTTCTTCTCCTATATGTTCTGTTGAATATAAAAATAACAAGAAGAAAGGCTAGATAAAATAAAGATGGAGAAATAAGAAACACCTTGCATGAGACCTTCTTTTCTGTTTAATTTGGCTCTTTTCAAGTTGTTTTAATCATTCCCTTCTTTATATGCAGATCATGGTTTTAGTTTAGTAAGTGCTGCTTCTTCATATGAGTGAGAGATTTAATATTGGATTTAATCAGGACCATCCAGTAAACCATCACATCTGGGCACCCGCACCACTGGCCTCCTCATGAGGATAGAAAATATCTGAACACACAGAAGTCCCAGCACATCATGAGGACATAGAGAAACCATGCTGGAGGCACCATATTTAGTTCTCCCTGAATCCCAATCGTTTTGTCTCCATACTATCTTTAGTAAAGTCATAGTAAATAACATTTAAATTTCTGAGATTTTGTGAAATATAGGCTGCATATACAGTTTATAACATTCTAATGAGTTTTCCTGAGTCCAAAGAAAGCAAATGATAAATAGGCTTTTTTATCTTTCTAGATACCATATTACTGTTATAGGTCATTCCATGGTAATCTATACTAATAATAGATGGTAATCTATACTAATAATAGAGGAATATGCAAATTGTCTGGGATGCCTTCATGAATCAATCGGATCAGCAGGCTGCGTCCCCTCCCCCTGCACCGGCCCCAGGTAGGAGCCCAAATCCTAGCCTACCTAAAACGTGGCTGTGTGCCATCATATCAGTAAGAAAGGGACATCCCACACTTGCCTGGGACATCTAAGTCACTGGCCTAGAGAATCAGGGTTTCAGATAAGGGGATGCAGCATTCCACTGCTATCTTGAGTTTGTGGTTTCCAAGGAAACAGCCAGAAGGGATGATAAACCCTCCACAAATGGCTCAGCTGGCGCCTATCTAAGCGGCTTCGTTTAAATCAAGCTTTTCCCACAGTGAATGACCCCAACCCTCCCTGGATCAAGCAGGTTCCTGTGGAGCGCAATCTCCACGCAATACAACGGGGTCTCCAGTTTTGTCCCCGGCGATCTCATGCATGTTAGCTCGGGGCAGCGGGGAAGGAAGGGAAAAGGCATCATGCGGGGCAGCTCGAGCAAGCAAGCAGAAGGAAACCATGTCTGGCAGACGACTCCCCTGCCACCCCCTTCAACGTGTAAGAAGAATTAAATAAACCAATACAAACACCACCCCCCCCACCACCCCCCCGCGGGATCTGGGACTGAGGGGCGTCCTACCCAGGCATTGCATACTTGCTTCCCACCCCCTTCATCCAAATGGACAGGCTAGGGGGTTAAGAGAAGGAGGAGGAGCCTCACAGGATGGAGATCCCCGAGAACCGCACCCCTGCCCTCCCTCCGGACCTGACCTCTTGGAGCACAGGGCCTGACCTCGCCTCCAGCAGATTTGCATATCTCAGACCCTTCGGTGCTTCCAGGCACTGGGCATTCCTGCATCTTCCCTGCCTCCCAGCTGCTGACCCTCACTGTCTCATACCCCAGAAGCACTCTGTCCTCCCCAACTTTTGGTCTTTATAGTCTAAATGCATGGTGGGTGTAGTTGCTTCTCCATGGAGTTTAATTGATAAGAACCCAGCGAAGTCACTTAGGAACTGAGCTGCTCAGACTTCATCAGGGACAACGAATGACACACCTTACTTGGCTTTGATAGCAAAGCAATCTTATTCTTTTATTTTTTAAAATAGATTTTTATTGATTTCAGAGAGGAAGGGAGAGGGAGAGAGATAGAAACATCAATGATGAGAGAGAATCATTGATCAGCTACCTCCTGCACGTGCCCTACTGGGGATCGAGCCTGTGACCCAGGCATGTGTCCTTGACCAGAATCGAACCTGGGACCCTTCAGTCCTCAGGCCGAAGCTCTAGCCACTGAACCAAACCAGCTAGGGCAAGAATCCTATTCTTAAAGACTTGATTTTTGTTATAAACAAGTGGATTTGAATGATATCAAACCAATATGCATTTTTTAATGAAATGTCTCTTCATGTCTACTAATGCAATTCTACCTTAAAGCTTATGTTGTATAATCTATACTAATAAAAGGGTAATATGCTAATTAGACTGGACATCTTCTGGACATCCATCCGGACGTCCTTCCAGACATAGCCACGGTGGCGGGGGCTGAGGCAGAGGTGGTTAGGGGCGACCAAGCTGGCAGGGGAAGGCAGTTAGTAGCAACCAGGCCAGCAGGGGAGGGCAGTTAGGGGTGACCAGGCCAGCAGGCAGAGGTGGTTAGGGGCTATCAGGCAGGCAGACAGAGGCAGTTAGAGGCTATCAGGCAGGCAGGCAGGTGAGCAGTTAGGAGCCAGCGATCCCGGATTGCGAGAGGGATGTCCCAGATTGGAGAGGGTGCAGGCCAGGCTGAGGACTTCCCACCCCCACCCCTACCCCCTTCGTGCACAAATTTCGTGCACCAGGCCTCTAGTAGAACATATAAAAAAACATAACAGAGAGGGAACACTGTAAGTTCAAAGTATCCTCAGAGATCCACAGAAAACTCTCGAGATGCACAGACCTTTAATGTCACAATACAAAAAAGTGCAAACTTTTGCTTTTGACATGATTTATCAATTCACTGATATTTTCCCCATTTAGTGAAGCACTAAAAGCAGGACATTCCTTCTGGGTGTGGAAACATAAAGAAATTGATTTTACAGGGTCATTTCTTCTTCTTTGGCTGTGGTCCTTAACGACTGTTTGAAGTACCATAACTTAGTGCATGTCTGTTCCAGAGTCCTCGAGCACTGGCAGATGCAGTGGATTGACCAATCTGCACACTCAGAATAGAGCTAATCTGAATCCCCTTCACTGTCTCAAAGCACTGCTGAAACCGCACACCAGGTTTCCTTGCCACTCGAAAACTCTGTGCAGTTCCCATTGCAATTAACTTACAATGACGTTCAATTAGGCTACTGAGAATTTTTTAAATATAATCAAAATCACAATAGGTGGTCTGCTGCTTAATGTAAAATATTTGGAGGTCTAACCTCTTGATAAATGTGTAAGTTCACTATATCACATTGTTAACTGTGGGCACTAGGTTGTACAGCAGATCTCAAGAACATATTTATCTGGTATGGCTCTAACTCTAGACCCATGGAATAGCCACTCCCTTTCCCCTCCCTATCTCCTGGCAGCCACCATTCCACTTTCTGCTTCTATGAGTTTGACTATTTTAGATGCCTCTCATGTTAAGTATTCTTTACACACACACACACACACACACACACACACACACACAGACACAAGGACATTTTTGCAGATATCTTGATTGTGGTGAAGGCATCATGGATGTATGCATATATCCAAACTCATCAAATTGCATACATTAAATAAGCACAGGTTTTCTTTGTATATCAATTGTAACTCAATAAAGCTGTGAAAAATTTTAATAAAAATAAAAAGCCTTTCTCTCTCCCCAAATTAAAAATAAATATATAGAGAGGACTTCAAATTTTTAAAACTGCGTATCACTTCCCAATAATAACATCTCTGTATACATAAATAAGAAAAATAATGATTCACTTGTAAAACATCACATAGAGTAATTAATACATAGGGTTAAAAAGTATATGCATCATGGAAAACTTCTCTGATAAATAAAAGCAAGACATTTTAAGGCTGTGCTTTGCCCGTAAAAAAAGAAAGATAAATTGAAAAATCTCCAGATGGTGTAAATCTGGCACACTATTATTCTTTGAAAGTATGTTCCTAGGTAAGGGAATTGAACCAACTTGCTTAATTCATTAATTAAAACATACTAATTGATAAAAATGAGGACATGTTTTCTATTTTCTAGAAGCTATAATATTAAATAATTAACCTCAATTTATCATTCTTGCTCCATTTCACACCTTCCCTTTGTGTGTTTAAAGACTAAAACATATACAATACCTCTTAGAACAAGTCTAATAAAAGAAAACCAAACGGCACAGAGGATAGGCAACAAAAACATGCGGGATTTGAGTACCAAACAAAAAGATAACTTGGATACAAGGACAAATGATCAAAGAAGGGAAAATACCTCAAACACAAGCCTCTAAATAATAATGCCTGAAGATAAATACTACTCTTTTATGATTATAGGAGTCAATAAAATGAGTTTGATAAAAAAGTGCATAACACTAAAAGAAAAATAGATTGAGAAGAGCTACTGATTATTTAAATTGTCAGCATTGGAGGGTGAAGAGAACGCTTGATATGCTCCTGGCGGAAGGCTATACTGGCACAATTTTTCTAGAGAATATAAATTGTTGGGTGTGGCAATTTTTAATTGAAAAACTTTAATGTATTTTTATTCATTTAGGTGTATGCATTCTACATGTCAGAATTAATACTAAGAATTTGTGCAACTTTTAGTCTATCTGAATGTAAAGCACAATATGTATTTATTTATTTATTTTTTAAATATTTTATTGATTTTTCACAGAGAAGAAGGGAGAGGGACAGAGAGCCAGAAACATCCATGAGAGAGATCGATCAGCTGCCTCTTGCATCCCGCAACCAGACATGCCCTTGACCGGAATCGAACCTGGGACCCTTCAGTCTGCAGGCTGACTCTCTATCCACTGAGCCAAACCGGTTGGGCATAATATGTATTTATTATTATTATTATTATTATTATTAATTTTAAATCCTCACCTGAGGATATTTTTCCAGAGAGAGTGGGCGGGAGAGGGGAAGATAGAGAGAAATATCAATGTGAGAGAAACACATTGATTGGTTGCCTCCTGCATGCACCCTGACCAGGGCTTGGGCTAGGGAGGGGCCTGCAACAGAGGTATGTGCCCTTGATGGAATCAAACCCGGGACCCTTTAATCTTCAGGCTGAGCCAAACCAGCTAGGGCAGTGGTTCTCAACCTTCCTAATGCCTCGACCCTTTAATACAGTTCCTCATGTTGTGGTCACCCCCAACCATAAAATTATTTTCGTAGCTACTTCATAACTGTAATTTTGCTACTGTTATGAATCATAATGTAAATATATGATATGCAGGATGTATTTTCATTGTTACAAATTGAACATAATTAAAGCATAGTGATTAATCACAAAAACAATACATAATTATATATGTTTTCCGATGGTCTTAGGTGAACCCTGTGAAAGGGTGGTTTGACCTCCAAAGGGGTCACGACCCACAGGTTGAGAACCGCTGAGCTAGGGCATAAAGTATAATATTTAGAATGTGAATAAAATGAGACAATTTAGATGTCCAAGAAAAGAAAGTTAGTTCTTTTGTTACAATCATATTATGGAATACCATGCAATTATACTAATGATTTTGCATAAGAATGTTTGTAACAAAGAAATAAATATATTCATTACATATTATTCAGCAAATTGGTATAATAAAAGAACCAGTAAATCATCTAAAATGACAGCTTTGGAGTCAGAGGGCCTGTAGTAAAAGTTTGTGTTAAAACTTGCATCTCTGGGACTTACTGTGTAAGGTATCAAACTGTTAAAACTTCTAATTTCTTTTTCTGTAAAGAGAAGAATAATTGTTCCTTTTCCTACCTCATTATATTTGGGGGATAGCAAAAAAGACAATGCGTGCAATGTTCTTAACATTTTACCCATTGAGTAAGTGTGCATAACATGCTGTTGATAGAGTAGCATAAATACATCATTTGTAAAATATGCACATTTATATTTATTTTGATTTAGATATTGATATGATGTGCATATATTATTAACCTCAGTTGTCTTTTATGGTTTGAAATGAGATTTTTGTTGCATTTGCTTGTTTGTTTGCTTTGGTTTAAATGTGTTCCCTAAATTTTATACATGGCAGACAGTATGAGTCAGGAGTTCTGCTGCAGTAACAAAGTACCCCAATATCTGAGCTGATTCAAAAAAGATAGGTTTATTTCTTGCTCCTGTTACAGGTCCCTTGGTGGTGTCAGCAGAGGTTTCTGCTAATTATCCTCATTCAGAGACCCAGGCTAACTAGCCACCATCTCAAATACTCCAAATCCCTGGGCCAGAGGAAAACAGAGATGGCAAATCTCTCACCGCCTCTTCAGCTTCTGCTCCAAAGTGAACACATCACTTTGTTCACATTTTTTTTAACAAAGCCAGACACAGACTCAGGAAGAGAACCTCAATAATAATAATAAATGTATTTCTAAGTCACGAAGAGTTTAAAACTAATGTGTAACCTATCATTTCAGTTTTTTTAGCAGAACATTGGTATGAAAATAGAGAAAGTTGTACATCATGCCTAACTCCCAGGAGTAGAAATTAAGATGAACAACTGTATATCCATATTGACTACATGAGAGTCAACTAAATTAAATGAAAAGTTATTCCTAGCCAATAAGAAAATAGAAATCAAGGAATCAGAGGATAAGTAGATAACGTAAGAGATAACGTAAATCATTCCCCTACCTTGAAGACATAAGGAGCACACTCAGTCATCACAACAGAAGCAAGTCATCCAATTTAATTTCCAGTGGAAAATGCCTTCACCTCACCTCTGAGGTGGACTCTACTGAGGAACTTCAGTACATTCTTCCAGGATAATTTATTTTTCTTGGCCCCAGCTGGTAAGCTGAAGAGGCTCTCTGGCTTGTGAACCGATGGGCCTTGTAATTGCCTTCCTCAGTCATGTAACCACTGATGCAATTGTCACTCATATATTACAAAACTAATCCTTCGCAGGTTTCATATTGGCTATTTGCTATGAAACATCCAATGCCAATGAGTTTGCAGATGTAGCACTATGAAAAAGGAAGGGTCTCTGATCATTGGTCTGAGTACCGGCTCCCATAAATCCTTGGTCTTCACTCTCAATATTCTTATATTTTGTTAGGGTCCCTGAGAAATCACTTCACTCATTAATACCTCAATTTCTCCATGAGGAAACTAGAAAAGCTTATTATTTATTTGTAAAGTATTTCAAAAGGCTTAAATTAATTATAAGAAATAGAAATTATAACTTAATCCATATCTTCAACACCTTTTTAATAACAAACTTTAGATATACTCTACTTCTTCAAATTATAGCTAAATTTATTAGCTAATCTCTAAAAGGTAAGAGACAAATATGTGTTTATTAGAGTTTATTAAAAATTTATAGATAAAGCCCATAAGAACCTTCTTGCACTAGCACTATATTAAAAATTTTAGAGACAAATGAAAAATATCTGAGAGATATTTTGTATGTTTTTGTTTTTTCCCCATTATATAAGTTATTTTTAACAATAAATGAATGTATGTATGAGTAAATAAATAAATAACAGTAGTCTGAAAGATACTAACTTTTAATCTTACTTTAAAAGCATGAGAGACTCAAGCACTATAATGGCAATACTGTATTAATGCAGGCAGAACACTGGTTTTTGTCTAGGGTTATCAGTGAGAGACGGGGTAAGTCAGAAATGCTTGTGAAATAAAAATATTCCTCTACCCATATCTTTCTTATCTTCCTACTTACAATCATTAGGAACAAATATCAGAGTATAGGAAAATACCTATGGTACAAATAATCTTGGAGACTTTGGGAGTTTTCTACATGAGGAAAACTATGAGTAATTTTTAAAAGCAGATGATAACAAATAATGGCGAGGATGTGAAGAAACTGGAACCTTAGCATTGCTGGTGGTAATGTAAAATGACTGCACCTTAAAGACAGTACCTCAAAAAGTTAAACCTAGATTACCATATGACCCAGCAATCCCACTTATGGGTATAAACCCAAGAGAAATTAAAGCACAATTCACATAAAAACTTAATCATGAATGTTTATAGACATTGCTCATGATGGCTGAAAAGTATAAACGTTCCAAATGTCCATTAAAAGATAAATGGATAAATAAATGTGGCCTATCCATACAAATGGATATTATTCAGCCATAAAAAGGAATGAAGTTCATGCTACAACATGGATAAAGCTTGAAAACATCCTAAGTGAAAAAAAGCCAGAAACAAAAAGGTCACATATTTTATAATTCCATTTATATGAAATACCCAGATTAGGAAAATCCATAGATTAATGGTGTTTAGGGGTTGAGGGAAGAGGAGAATGGGGCATGACCGGTAAGGGGTACAGAGATTCTTTTTGTGGTGATGAAAAAGTTCTAGAATAAGATAATGGTGATAGTTGCTTAATTCTGTTAATATACTAAAAGCCACTAAGTTATACACTTTAAAAAAGCAACTTTTATGGTACTTGAATGATATCTCAATAACAAATTTATTTTTCAAAAAGAAAACTGTAACAAAATTAAACATCTGATCTAGCATTCAGACAAAAGAAGTATTCCTTTTCCTCTCTCAAGAATAAAATTTACAATAACTTCAATTACCAGTTCCTCTGAAAGCATAGTTTATATTAATGTTTGTTGCCATTTTCAAGTTAGAGGTGAAATTGTATTTCTTATTTTGATAAATCAAAAAGAATGGAACCAGCTTTCTGCTAGATGAATGCCTCCTTCTTCAATTTGTACTGATCTGGTACCAAGAGTGCACCTGAGACCACATGCCTTCTAAGACAACAAAAGCCTATTCAGAGCTATCTGTGCATACAATGCTCTTTCAGAAGCCAACACTCTCCCCAATACAATGTTATTGAGTTTCAGAAATGGCAATGAACTATTAGATGGTCTCATTCAGAAAATTTTAAGCAAATATTCAAACATTTTAATTTTCTTTTTAATGTATCATTGAACTGAGTCAAAATGAACTGAAATTGAACAAACCTCAAGGTTACAGTGAATTGATAGCATGTGAGTGTGTCTGGGTGTGTGGGACAGAAAGGGAAAGAGAGATTATATTTCTCCAGGTACTTTCATTCATGGAACTTGGATTTTTTTCATTACATTTATTGGGGCAACATTGGTTAATAAGATTATATACATTTTCAAGTGTACAATTCTGATACATCATCTGTATGTTTTATTAGTTCTTAAAAGACTCATCGCTCATTCAGGAATCTTAGCTAGCTTTTCAATAGAATATATGTGAACTGAATTCATCTGTCGCATAGGATTAGGAGGCGGTGGTAAGGCCTGTGAGCCCTCACTTACCCCTTCCGGAGCAGGGCAGATCGGAGCTCCCTTGGCACTTCTTGATGCTCTCCTCAGCCAACAGTGGGCAGGAACGTGGGTGCTCACACTTCTTCCCATACCAGCCTACTTTGCAGTCACATCTTCCACAGTTACATTGTCCATGACCTTCACAATGAGAGCAGTAAAAATATATATATACGTGTGAAAAATATATTGAAGTCAGAATTCATTTCAACAGGGAATGTTATGAG
This sequence comes from Myotis brandtii, assembly GCF_000412655.1. Classification (NCBI taxonomy): domain Eukaryota; kingdom Metazoa; phylum Chordata; class Mammalia; order Chiroptera; family Vespertilionidae; genus Myotis; species Myotis brandtii. The sequence continues at coordinate 2,935,047 of NW_005354010.1, forward strand.
TCAGGATCTTAGTTAACAATATTAGACCTTAAAGCAAAGGTACATTTTTCTCAAGATCCTAAATAACTAATTTATATTAATTGCTCATAAGGGGTAAAGAAAGGCAACAACTCCAGATATGATTAACAGGCTTATAGGGCTATAAATGTGAATTTATCAAAATCCATATGCATGTGATTGTATTGGCCTGCTGTAGCCTAAATAGAATATTTGATGGATTTGACAATTAATTCATGTGGAGAAAGCATTGGAAATGGAAAATAATTTGTTTGTGAAACAGGGTCTTATCTTTTGAAGTCACCCACACATTATTTTCATTATATTTCTTTCTTTAATTCATTAATTAATTAATTATATTTTTATTGATTTCAGAGAGAAAGGGAGAGGAAAAGAGAGATAGAAACATCAATGATGATGTCCCCCAAAAAATGTATACACACTTTGAATAATTATTAATGCCAATGTTTCTTTCTTTTCAAATTTAATCCATTGAAATTAATACTTATTCAAAGTGTGTATACATTTTTGGGGATACCCTGTATGTATAACATGTGAATAGGATCATTTAGGCTTTCAAATATGAGGATTTTTATTTTAGTAGTTTAATTTATTAGCAATTAGATTTCATTGGTTGTAGATCCTGTGGCTTTTTGCCACTTATCCCAGCTTAAGAAATTCCTACTCTTCTCCTCAACCCTCAAGCCATTTCAAGCAAAATTTGCGAACAGAGCTGTATTGCAAATGCATAGGTAAATAACAGTTCTAAAAACAAAATCTTTAACATTTAAAGTACAATCTATTCTGCCATCTTATAAGAGCTAATGGCTTTGAAATTCTTGAAGACAAAGCGTTTTCATTTCAAGAACATTTAGATCTGCCATGAGGATACCAGGCAAAGTACAGAACATGCTGTCATTTGTGGAAGATCAGTTAACACTTTAACAACAAAAAAAAAAAACTGAACAAAAGAGTTAGATTGAAAGGGGGGGAAGCTTTACTTCTGAGAGTTTAAAATAGCTGTAAAAGTTAGAACAAAATATCCAGCAGGTTTAAGATGCCAGGAAGTCCCTACCCAGGAGGATGCCACCTGCTGCTGCAGTTGTTTGAAATCCTCAGGCAGCAGCCTGGGCCCAGTGTGAAGGTCCCAATAACTAGGCACCTAAAATGAAACAGGAGCCTGTGCTGGGGACACCTGTGACTGAAGGGAGAACAGTCTCAGGTTCTATCGTTGGGACACAGATTTAAGAGCGGTTATTATTGTCTATCTGAGGATCATCCACATGTAAATATTAAAGTAATTGTGGCTGAATAAAACAAATTTGTGAGGACAGTCAGAAGTTATTAATAAGGTATTTTTAGAGTTAAAATATGGTCCAATTAATATCAAAATATGTCAGATTAATTGTGGATGCATTAAAAATTATGGAAAAATGCAGCTGCTCTAGAAAAAATAGCTCTATGTTATGATTGTAACTTCATTTTTTTTAATCCTTTGCTATTTCTGTGCTCTGCTATAAACACTAGAGGAAGATGTAGCCTGTGATATATTGCACTTCTATTTCCTGTACATTTAATGCAGTATCATGGGGCATCTTAAGGATGAATCCTATGAATTTATGCTTCACCTCCAGTCATAAAGGAAACTGCAATTTTTCTTCTGGAGTTCCTAGTCTCTCAATTCTTCTGTAAAAGTTATGCCAGAGAGAGAGAGAGAGAGAGAGAGAGAGAGAGAGAGAGAAGGAATCGTTTTATAAAGATAAAGTAAAGAAGATGAAAATGCATGGTTTTGATATACAAAGAAAAGTTTAGAAATCGTTTTATAAAGATAAAATAAAGAAGATGAAATGCATGGTTTTGATATACAAAGAAAAGTTTAGAAAAGATAAGATTTATTTAGCATCAAAGTCTTTTAGACTACCATAACATACACTATCAGAGTATTTTATACACAAATAGTAGAAAGGGCATAAAAGAAATTAGGATACTTGTGTCCCTGATCTAAATGTGTCACTAGTTCATCTTTTGGGGCCTCATCTCACTGGACTTTATCTTTAAAAGTGAGAGAACTAAAAGATGTGAATTTCACCACTCTGATCAGATATGTAATGTTTCCATGCTAGTTTATCAAGCTTGTAGAGTATGCCTGCAGGAGCTAATTTCATTGCTTCTAACAAATATTCATTTAAACTCTGCAAGCAAAGATAACAAAACAGAAATAAAAGATACAGATTGTTATTTATTCCTGATATCAAATATGAGGAGAACTGCTTTCAAAAGATCTGTAAGCATACATTAACACACACACACACACACACACACACCCACACACACACACACACACACAATGGGAGAACAGCATGGTGTTGGTGCTGGTACGTATGGTAAATGGGATCACAGCCAAATCTGTACCTTATGGGTGGGGAGTTGGCAGCAAGACCAGACATCAAGTGTCATCATGGCTATGTTGGGCGGGTAAAACTAAAAAGGCTCTCAAGCCATGATATTAGAGACTGTTGACACCAAAACTAATTTTTTCTTTGCAATTATTGTGCTCCTTTGACTTAAGCTATCTAAACTCAGAAATACAGGACAAATGCAGTTTCATTCACTCCAGACAAACATTCTTCTGCTATAGTGGACATTCCTTTCTTTTAAAATGGTCATGAACTGGAATCTGATGTTGACAAGTAGTTTCTTACAAAATAATATGAAGACAATCAATAGAGAAAAGTTTGGGGAAATAAATTAGATCTAATCAGTACTTGTTATTTTAAAAAATCCTTCAATATATTGATTTTCCTTCAAGACAATGCAAACTGAACAAACTTAATCATTTCCTTCAGTTTCTTTCCTTAGTGCTTTGGTAATCCACAATGATAAAATTTCCCACATAATATAGGTTCTATCAAATGATTCCATTTTCCAAACTACTGTAAGCCAGGACTAATCTTATATTTTCATTATTTTGATAGGCAACCCAAACTGAAAGATGGAGTTTAAGGTCACACTGCAGCATAATTTTTCAATTATTGAAATTTGAGAAAGAGACCAGGGTGGTAAGCAATCATCAGGAATAGAAATGTATTTCAGAATCAGAAAGTAAATTCAAAGGAGCAGCTCATAGAACTGAAGTAACAGTTGGTATACTTTAGGATTACTGGTCATGTCCTGGCCATTTTAGTTGCACCCAAGTTTTGTCAATAATATCATCTTTGAGGTGTTTGTGTGTGTGTGTGTGTGTGATGTTTGTGTATGACTAAATACATACTAACACATGCACCATGTGAATGGTGAACAATATATAGCAATAAAAGAAAATATAAATAAAGCAAGTTTATTTGAAAGCAGGGATTATGTTTTAAAATATTTGTACTTCCATACCTATGATGGAGTAGGCACAAAATATCTACATTTAAGTGTATTACTAAGAAGAGCCAACCTAAACTAATCCATCAGGAGATTTCTTTTGGATTTAAATAAGACCAACACTCTCTGGATGGCAAGAATAGAAACTAAAAATAAAGCTGCATTTCATCTGAACCATATTACACTCCAGCCTTGCATAAATCACTAGAGAATATTGACATAGTTGGGTTACTTTTGTCTCATAAAACTAAGCTATTAACAAACTCAGTAATCAGCTGCATGGCACCCTTCCTATGGTGTGACTTAGGCAATTAGAAAAATTATAAAAACTAATAATTCACTAAGCCTTATATATAAAATTACACAGATTTAGTAAGAATAAAGAAATACTGCTGAGGTTGGTGCCTGCCCAAGATCATAATTATGTTCAGAGAAGTTTAGTTTTATAAGAATTTTGAGCACCAAGAGGATAGTTCTTCCTTATCAAAATAAATTGAAGAATTTTATTTTCATCACTTGGAGATTAAATTACATGAGTATTTGGGCCATATGTGTTTTTAAATGACACTTAAAGGCAGTGAAAACTTTTTCAAGTTACTTAATTTCTTTGAACCTGTTTCCTCTTCTGTTAAAATATAGATAATCATGTCTCCCTCTCTGAGTTAGTATGAGCCTAAAATGGAATGTGATATGTGAACGAACTTGGTAAGTATCTATCAGAGTAGGATCTCTGTCAATGTTTCTTCTTTCCTAAATGCCTCAACTTAACTGTGAGAGGCAGGCTATGGAGAACTGGACACATTCAGTTCACTCAAATAATGACAAAATCACAATTACAGATTTCATGTATCATTGTTTTACTTATTGTTCAAACTGCAGCCTATTACCTTAACACTTTTGCCCATTCCTACCTGTTTATACCCACAGCATGGAAACCACATATAAATGGTTAATCATTCTCTTCTAGCTGCCTTCCATGAGAAACCTCAATTGCTTAACATTCTTGTCTGAAATCTCATAGGATATGGAAGAATGAAAAATGAGAGGAAAAGAAAAATGGGATAGAAGGAAAAAGGGAGGGATTAAATGAAGTGCAAAGTTTCAGATTCCAAGTAGTCCTTCTTAATGGCTTTTATCTGCCCAACATATAATAGTAATTCTAAGCTTAAGTAACATGCAACAGGAATTGTGAACTTATAAAAGGATAGAGATATCAACTGAAATGCCAATATCCATCTTCACCTCATGGTCCTAGTCCAGCCGTGGGCAAACTACGGCCCTCGGGCCGGATCCGGCCCATTTGAAATGAATAAAACTAATAAAAAAAAAGACCGTACCCTTTTATGTAATGATGTTTACTTTGAATTTATATTAGTTCACACAAACACTCCATCCATGCTTTTGTTCCGGCCCTCCGGTCCAGTTTAAGAACCCATTGTGGCCCTCGAGTCAAAAAGTTTGCCCACCCCTGTTAGTCCCTCACAATTGAGATAGACCAATTCACAAGAGCCTGAATTATCACTATAATATATTTATTTTGAAATTTTCGACCCCACTCCCAAATTAGGATCATGAATTTAAGAAGGAAGAGCACACCCTATGGGGGGGGGGGGAGTTTATCAGAAAGCCACACACATTTTTTTATACATAAAAAACCTGATTATCTCCTTTATTTTCTTATTTTAAATTGTGTGAATTCATATTTTATCTCACAATCTTAAAATGACATCCTTAAATGATGTTCATTGAGTCTCAGTATAGTTTTCATTACCAGCTCTGTGCTTATCACTAAATTCTCACATTCAGTTCTGATCCTTTAGACCCACATATTTAATAAGCTAAAAAAATATAAATGTTAGGTTGCCATTGGTCCTTTATGATTGATATATTTGACAATTTCCTTCTATATTCCCCATCTCAGTAACATTTACCCACACAACCAGACCCGTGACTACAGCCCTCCTCTGCCTAAAACCATCACAAACTCCCCCTTGTCTTTACAATAGAGTCAAGCCCTGCATTATGCTGGTGTGATAATAAAGAACATTCATATTAATGAATAATAGAAAAATCTGAAAAGAGCATCATCCCCTCAAGAGAACAGGATTCTTGAAATATTTAGGAAATCCTCCAGAACACGAGGGCTAATCAGAAGAGAAAACGTTCCATAGTGGGAAGTTTAAGCAACAGGCTCCGGAGCCCTCAATGAGGCCAGAGGACTTTGCAGTTGTACAATCACACTTAGATAGGGCAGCTCTTTTATCTCCCTTTGCTTTGAATAGACCAGTGGTGTTTCCTATCCATGTACACCAACCAGGAAGTCAAGCTTAAAGAGATGTCTGTGCATATGTCTCTGCCTTCTGGATTATCAAACCTAACTGGGCTGAACACCCATAATCCATTTTTGCTAAATGACACTTTTGCAGACAGATCTATTTTTTCCCCATTGAACCCTTAAAAATTCTGGCAGGTCATATATTTATCCCTTTTCATTTAGATGTCAAGCTCCATAAAGTCAAGAATCATGGTTAGCCCTAACCGGTTTGGCTTAGTGGATAGAGCGTCGGCCTGTGGACTGAAGGGTCCCAGGTTCAATTCCGATCAAGGGCATGTACCTTGGTTGCGGGCACATCCTCAGTGGGGGGTGTGCAGGAGGCAGCTGATTGATGTTTCTCTCTCATCGATGTTTCTAACTCTCTAGCCTTCTCCCTTCCTCTCTGTTAAAAAATCAATAAAATAGCCATAACCAGTTTGGCTCAGTGGATAGAGCATCGGCCTGTGGACTGAAGGGTCCCAGGTTCAATTCCGATCAAGGGCATGTACCTTGGTTGCTGGCACATACCCAGTAGGGAGTGTGCAGGAGGCAGCTGATCGATGTTTCTCTCTCATCGATGTTTCTAACTCTCTATCCCTCTCCCTTCCTCTCTGTAAAAAATCAATAAAATATATTTAAAAAATCAATAAAATATATTTAAAAAGAAGAATCATGTTTAGCTCCTTCATTGCTGGGTCCAGAAGCCCAGATGCAGTCCAGTCCCTGGCAAATACTATTTATGAAACAATTTTTTGAATCCACTAATGATATTCAATTTAAACTAATTTGCAGAATAATTTTGGTATGTAAATTATATTGAAGAATTAATGCATTAAAATATCCATGAGAGATGTATTATCCTAAGTTTTGCAATATATGAATATAGCTTGTCATCATGGTACCTATTCTGTTAGTTGTCATAAGGTCTGCCAGTTTTGAATTCTCTGAGTTAAGCAATAGATATCTAGAGCTAATGGCTTTCCCTGGTGGGAAATTAGACTAATTTTAAGGGAGTGATGCATTTTCCTCTCCAGTCTTTGCTCAAAGTGTGAATTATCTTAAAGGTTTCCAAGTGACTAATAGGAGTGCTGTGGATATCCAATGTTTCAGAATGCACATTCAGTTCCTTTATAGTTTCTGTGAGAATCAGAATGAATCTTCAAATAGGAAAATGAATATTTTAAAAATTTTAAATAGGAATTTAGAGAGCACTTACCCGAACAGAAGTCATCAGAATATCTGTCGTAGACAGCTCTACAATCCCTTTCATCACACTCACAGGTGTCTCCGTGAATATCTCCCCAGTCTCCAGTTGGGTCAACATCGTGGCAAGAACATTCACCGCACACACAAGTCCCTACACGGGAAAAATGCTTTTATGTGAGTCTAGTGAGAAACATTCATGAAGGAAAAAGGCTTATCTATGACTTTTTAAAAAATCTGTGACTTATTTTATATTTGAAAAATACATGTATTCAGAAAAAAATTATTCTACAAAGGAAAATTCCATCTAAAGTTGATAGCAGAGATTCTTTAATAAACAAAAGTTATTATCTATGTCAATATTTATATGGGATTGTGGAATATGTCATTAACTCTGTGTTGGTTTGTCTCAAAGATAATACCCCCAAAATTAAAATAGCACAAGATAAAATCCTTTTCCTCAAGAAGCTTCCAATATACTTGACAAAAAGAAAGCTAATAAGAGAAAAATAAGCAAACAATAAACGTCTGAGTACTAGCATTTTGTAAACTAGGACATAAATACTGTGAGAAATACTGTAAGAGTTTGGGAAGAAGAAATCAATGTGGGCTGAAGTAATTAGGGTAGATGGTCTGGATATGTAGGGAGATGGGGAAATATTCTAGGATCGATTGGAAGTAGAACAAATCAAGAAAAGTCAAGAAAGCTAGAATAAGCAAAGAAGGGCAGGGATGGGTGTGGGGATCCTAAGGAATCGCTGGAGCAGAAGATGCATGTAAGGAAACCCAATGATAAGTTTTGCTAGCTAGGATGGGCTCAAGTTATAGAGTATGTTGGATTAGATAGAGAAATATAACTGTGGTCACATGTAGATTTCCAAAGGGGAAGTGCCCAGTTATAGATCATATTTACTTTATGTGAGTTATCAATAATCATCTTTAGAGCCACGAGCTAATCATCATTTGAGGGAAAGATAAAGTTAAATTTCTTTCTCACCTCTCACATCAGAGTGCATTCTAATCTAGTTAGATTGAAGATTTAAAAATATAAACTAAAATCATAAAATAAATCTTTTTTATTCAAAATCCCAAAAGCAAATTACTATAAAGAAAAATAGAAATAGATCTATATAAAAATGTAAAAATTTGGTTGCAAACAAAACACCAAAAACAAACAGTTGGAATAAATAGTCATATGTGGGCAAAAGACAAAGAACTACTTTCACAAACTTAAACAATTCTTAGAAACCAATATGTAAAGGACAAATATGCCTAAAGTGAAATAGACAAAGGCAAAAAGAACACCAATCAGAGATTTTGTAGAGATGTAATGAGGATAGATAAACATGCAAATGCTTACCACTCAACCTATGATTACTAAGGGGTGGGGGTGGGGGGATCTGTAAAACAATAGTGAGTTAGAATTATTTTGGATGTCAGATTGGCAGAGGTGAAAAGATGGCTAGGATCAAAGATTGGTGAGGTATGAAGTACAAAATAGTACAACTCTGGATGTACCATTTTTTTTCACAATATGTACTCTGAAAATGTGGGAATGTTAGCATAAGAGTCTACTTTAAATAATTTATCCACAAGAAAGGAAAAGTACACAAAGTATATGTTCAGGAATATTAAATATGATGGCATTTATGTTATTGAAAAACAACTAGTGACATAAATATCAATCAAAAAAGAATTAGTACAATGTGTAGCTTGGATTACCAAGCAGCCATTAAAGGTAAAAATTAGGTTTTTGCTCTGTGAGCATGGAAAGATACCCAAAATATATGGTTAAATGAAAAAAAGAAAATTACAGCCCAGCCGATGTGGTTCAGTGGTTAAGTGCCAACCCAGCAGGACAGGGTTCAATTCTTAGTGCACATGCCTGGGTTGCATGCTCAGATCCCCAGAAGGGGATGTGCAGAAGGCAACAGATCAACAATTCTCTCTCATCATTGATGTTTCTCTCTCTCCCTCTCCCTTCCTCTCTCTGACGTCAATAAAAATATATTTAAAAAAATTAAAAATTAGTATGTATAGTATGCTTTAATTTTTGTATTAAATTAGAAGAAAATACATGTCAGGAAGCATACAAATAATAAATTTAAAAATAAATAAATAATAAAAACAGACCAAAATATTATGTACCAAAATGCAAAAGGAGGTTATATCTGTATGTTAAGATTATGGATCATTTTCTTCTTTACTATCTGCATTTTTAAAGATGAATATGCATTGCTTTTGCAATAAGTTACATGATGTGGGGGGATGGGTGTGTGTTAAATTGGGTCCAGTGAGAAATTGTGATTAAACAAAAGTGGGCAATAAAGAACATTTATTCTATCACCGATGAGCTGTATTCAAAACATTGGAGTTTTGGTCCTTAAAGGTGGGCTAAAAGGAAGATGAGGCAGACATGTGCAGGATTAATGTCTCTCTCCTACCGGGGAAGCAATGATAAGGAGAGTTTTAGGGTAGACATAAGTGGTAGCCCTGGGAAAAGGAACTCATTGTGGTGCCTGCCCTGGCCTGCCTTCACACACTCCTGAATCTCACCTGCTACCAGCCTCATTTAGACATGCTCCTTCCTGTTCTGCCTCTGCCCGATCTCCAAATCAGAAAACTTTCAGCACCAGAAGAGAGGGAAGGCAGGAGGTGAGATGGAGAGGTGGCAAGTAATGTGTGTTTGTGAACGACGTCTGCCTCAGAGCCCACATATCCCTGCAGAACGAGGACCTGATCCACAGTCCAATCAGCTTCACTTTTCTCCTCTCTCTCTCTTCAACACCTAAGTGGTTATTTCCCACTGTAACACAGTTCAAGCTTCTTACACTGACATCCTTACAGTGACTGTGGACCCTACTGAATAAAAGAACTGAAGCAGAAACGGGTCCTTATATATGAAAGGAAAACATAACGTGAATTAGTATGATAAACAGTCAGATCTATTCTATATAAATTGAAGAGAGAAGTCTTTTAAAGGATTTTTGTTACAAGTTCAGGTCTTTTCCTTTCTTTTCTCTATGTTCAGATATGTGGCACATTTTACTGTTCTATGTCAGTTTTTAAAAGGATAAAATTGGTGTGTGTTAAGGTTTTCCCTGGAAGTATTATCTCTGAAAATGCATCATTTACTTATAGAAATGAAAAAATATTTTTTCCAGTTTCTAGATTTTTATAGAAGGAAATATGACCACTTATTCATTTCATCAGGTAGGCAAAGAACACCTACAGCATGACTCTCTTTATCCATCAGTCCAGCTGACGAATTTACAGTTTATATCAACAGTTAACTCAATTTAAATTATATTTTTTCAATAGTAATATGTTTTTTAAATGTATGCCTAAGGCCAGTCTAAATTTCATATGGCTTTTGATACCATTTCCAAATATATTATGTCCAATATGACATTTCTATTATTGTATATAAAAGTTAAATGACTCTATGTCAATTCTGTATTTCAACAAAGACTTCAATTGACTCATCATTAAGAGGAGATTTTTTTTTTAATGTTCTCTGGATAATTAGATGCTCATGCTGTAGATGGTTCTGTTAGTCAAGAGACATTTAACAGAAGTATCTACAAGAATTGCCTTTTAGCTGCACTATGCTATTTCTGGACGGCCGCCAAAGAAATTACAGTTCCTATGTTAACTATTTGTTCAGTGAAGCTTAATGAATGACAGTAGCTTTCTAATTTTTCTGTTTTCTACTCAATAAAAGACAAAAAAGAGAAAATTGTTGGTATAATAAATGTTGATTTCCATCAAAGTCAATGACTATCAAAGATGACTTCCTCCCACACAGAAGGAAATGCAGAGAAAAGGAGTGTTAACAATTAAGAGCTCTGTTTGCCTCCCAAATCCATAGTAATGTGTATGAATGACACACCTCTGTTACTGCAGATTTTGCCATCTGGTGATGTGCATCTTCGCTTGCTCTCCCAGGGGGTGATATCACACTGGAATTCGCATTTATCTCCATGCCAACCAGCATCACAGTAACAGTTTCCACAGTAACACTTTCCATGGCCTTTACCCAAAATGAATTTTATACAGTGAGGAAAAAAGCAACTTTAAAAGCAGAATTAACTTTCTACCTCTTTATAATCATTGTTGCTTTCTGAAATAATATATCTGCTTCACACTTATTGCTTAAAATAATCAAGTAGTTTCTCCCCAAAACATTATAGTTATGCCTATACTTACATAATCACACACACACCGAGCAAGTCAAAGTGTCCTCTAACTTGTCCTAGCCAGGCAGCTGATTAAAATGAATGCGTTTTAAAGAAATGATAGGAAAGACTGTGAAAGTCTATTACATTCAAATCTCAAATGTATGCACCAAACTCAAATGCATTTAAGTATTTACTCTAAGGGCACTTCTTGAATTGATCATTAAAATATTATATTTATGAAATCAACTACTGAGAAACCAATGGTGTGTATTTACTTGGATGCATATTATTAATGACTGAACCATTGCTTAAACCAGAGGAAATGTTTCATCTTTCCATTCAACTGTGTCCCACAAGCTGTTGTGTTCCACCACATGGAAAAGAGGTTTTCAGCTAAAACAATGTTTAGAACTCATTTAGATCAATGAAATATTCTAGACCCTGGATCTCACAGTCAAATTCCCACCATAACTGTGAAGGGGACACAAATGGTAGGTAAAGGCACCCCATCATTTTGTGTCCGGATATCACCACACCCTTTCAAACGGTTACCCTACTTGTTTGTACTTACAACCAATGAATCTGTAATGAATCATCATGCCATCACTTCCTGCATCCGTATCTATCAATCCTTCTACAAATTTCCAAAGATGGCAATTCTTTTATATCACAAGCCTCGGACTCTTGAGAATAGCAAGACAACCATATACTAAAAGCTTTTCCTATGAGTCAGGATTTTAAAATCCTTCCCAAAGATGGCAATTCTTTTATATCACAAGCCTCAGAAACTTGAGGGCTACCCCAGAGAATAGCAAGACAACCGTGTATTAAAAGCTTTTCCTATGAGTCAGGATTTTAAAATCCTTCTTATGTCTTCCCTTTTTGTAGTTATGCCATCCAAACATGAATGTGTGTTTCTTGTTCTTGTAAATATGATAAAAACCAGGGTCACACTGTGTTTTAGTCTATTTTTTCTGTAATATAGGAATTTATGTTTTATCAGAGTCTATGGCTAAAGTCTTTGAACTTCCCTCTTTTTCCTCCCACAGCCATAATTCCAGAGGATCCATAGGAAACTGATTGTGAAGCTATTTTTCTTTCTAAGCACTATGGCATCCTGGCCAATGGCAAGAGTCTCAGTAGGGTTTCTTGTGCAACTCTTGTCCTTCAGATGAGACTTCTTTCAAGCGGACACACAATAGAGAGACAAAGAGGAAGAACAAGAGGTGAAGAGAAACTGCCCTAATGAGATACAGAGAAAGAGACCCATGCATACAATTCCATGTTTTCTGTCTGAATAAGAAGTAACTGGGAAACCCATTAAAAAAACACACACCTTTTCTTAGCCTAATATGTTATCACACACACCGAGCAAGTCAAAGTGTCCTCTAACTTGATCATTTCCACAACAAATTTAATTTATTCACATAAGCAAATATAAAGGCTATTAAATTATACATCTATATTTATAATTACATATTATAATTATATGTATGTATTTTACATTTTGTTTATGAACTTAAAAATATCTCTGAATGTACACACACACACAATATTACATTAAAATGCTAAATCACAAGCCTCAGAAACTTGAGGGCTACCTTGGAAAATAGCAAGACAACAGTGTACTGAAAGCTTGTCCTATGAGCCAGTTCTTTAAAAAAACTTAATTAACTTCTTAAACCAGAATTTATTTTTTCTGTAATTTCAGGAAATTTATGTAAGCTGCTACATATGTAAGGATTACTTTGACATTAACAAATGATCATAAATCTACATTCTTCCCACCAAAATCTTTGTATATTTATAAAATTTAGTATTCAATTTCAGTTTTAGTAAAAACAATCATTGAGGTAGAGGTGAAAAAGAAAAGAAAAATCATGTAAAGCTACACCTTTATGCATGTATAGAAATGTAAGCAGATATCCTCATAACTCAAATGAAAATATTGTAACAAGACACATCTGAATAATTGAGATAAAATAAAAGCTTCAGGGCAATACACATTCTGGACAATAAAGATCATTCTTTGCTTTGTATAAACTGTTGGAGCAAGAAAATCTCATTTTGCATTGCTTCACCGATGGGCTGGAGAATCACCTCTCAACAGATTGGTTCCCTGTGAATGACAGGTGGAAAGATCTGCAAGCCCAGTCAATGTCACCCCCAGAGGATTTACCAGAAAGCTGGGGTCTGTGGTCAGAGACTTTGCACCATGAAATTGCTTAAGCCTCAAACAAACGGAAATCTAAGTGAAAGGTTGAGAGTTAACAATCTCCTGTTGTGTTGTTTCAAGTTAAATGTTTACATTTACAAAGGCAAATAGACTTTGCTTTGGTGGTCTGCATCAGAACACCTTGGCCCCAAGCATGTTCCATTCCTCTTGTTTTGATTTGTAATAATTGTAACTGAAACAGCAAGAGGACAAATACATCATATTTGTGGGTGTATTTATCTAATTGTTCTTATTATTTTGGACGGAGCCCTTTGGCAGAATTCTCTGAGCAGTATCTAGCTTAGGTCACTGGCTTGAAAAAAAGAAGACTTTTGCATTTGTTTGTTTTATCCTGGTGGATTGTCCAGCAATGAAGCCAGAGAGAAAGACCCAAGCAGACCTAAATAAGAATATCTGGATGACCACGGGAATTGAAGCTCTAATTTGTTTTAGTCAACAAAGGGACAGTTTGTCTTACGTTATTGACCCTTTCTCAATGGCCTCTGGTTCCCCCTGACCCCCTTTGCCCCTGATCCTTCCAAGGAAATACTCTTCTGAAACCACCCATTCTGCAAACAGGATAGGATTCCATGAACTGGAATCTTGTCAGAGATAAATGAAATAAGCAATTGCTTATTAATAGAAAGATGATCTCACACTAAAATTATCAACTGCAGAGAAGGGTTTACCTAAGCTAAAGGGATTTTCATTGCTCTCTACTTTCCTCTCCTGTGTCGGTATGATTGCAAATTGAAACTTTAGGAACAGGCTTGCAGTTAGGTAAACAGAAGAGAGGGACACTATGGGTGGCGAGGAGCGGATCTTGTCATGGAACGCCACATCCTGGGCACTGACGCAGTTCTCATTGGTGAGGGGTCAAGAGTACAGGCTTTGGCATTACCTCATGTTGGACCAGTGATTGGCACTAGTGAGCATGCAATCACTAGTACAACAGACAAAAATGATTTGAGTAATGGTGGTACATAGAAAAGATCATGAAAAATATTATCTGTGTGTGTGTGTTGGGGGGTAAATAAATACTAAGCTAATAAACCTATTGGCCTCATGTCTCCAATAGGACCTGAGACCATTTAAAGGTTAATGACATAGAAAGAGAATGAAAATAAAATACGCAATTGAAAGATTGGGAGAAAAGAGACAATAAAAGCAGATAAGATGAGCAGAAAAGATGAAGTCCAACCACTTCAGAACTATGTAGTTGGCCTGCTTGACATAAGATCTGCCTCTCCTCCAGCAATAATCTGATTTTGCATTTAAAAAGTACAAGTTACTTTGAATGCCTTAGTATAACTTTCCTTATATAAAATGTTTCCCTAATAATGTAAGTTCAGATAAAATTCATAAAGCTGGTACAGAAATTTATAGAGAGATAAAAGCACAATGAAACAAGTGAAAAATCAAGTACTTTATTAATTTCTGCAGTTAATATACATACCTCCACATATTTCTTCTGTTTCATCATCTATGCATTCTCTATCATCACACTCACAAAATTTGCCATAAACGAGTCCATTTCCATCTGAATTATCACACTTACATCTGCCACAGTGACATGTACCTAAACCATTAAAACCAAGCAAAAATTATTTGTCAAATGCATATAAATTATACTTAATGAATTTAACCTCTTTCAAAGAGAGAAAATTCAAATCAATTTACTATTGAAATTATGTACTTTTTTGGGTATGATGAGATAGATAACAAGACATTCTTTCTTAAGATTATTGTAGCACAGAAATTATTTTTTCTAGCACAGCCATTATGATTGACCTCTAATAGTTTCATGAATTTAAATTTGACCTCCTCAGTGCAAAGCTGCTTATTCATGTCCTTCCAATCAATGCATGAATGAATACCTTCTGATTTACCTGGGTCTGAAGTGAACTAAAGCAGAAAATTCTAAGCTTTGTGAGGAAAGTAACCTTACTTATCTGCCTCACCAGTATTTACTCAATGCTTGATATAATATTTGAGTATACTATTTATGTAATAGACATTTGTGGAATTCATTATTAAATGCATAAATGAAAAATGTAGATGCCCCTAATAATTTTATATCCACAGTGTCAAGCTGATATACATATTCTAATGACAAGGGACCAGAATGGGCTTTCTTAGGCAGAGAAACCTAGGAGCTCATCAGAACCACAAGGCAGCTCAGGGTGATAGAGGCACTGGAGTTATCTGGTCTACCACATAGCACATATTCAGCCAAGTTTGAGGATTTGACTTCAACCCCTGAGAGTGATTTCACTGAAGTAAAACAGCATTTAAATGATACTGAGAGATAGAATGTTCATTTAAGGAACTTCCTTTTGAAAACTTATTTTTCAATTTTTAATTGATCATCACAACATTAAAGATAAATTGAGACTTTACCACTCACCAGACACCACCTTAGACTCTAGAATATAACAGATCAACTCAATCAAATCCTTCTCTCAGATTTTTTATATGAGCAGAACTCAATGTGACAAAGTAAATGGAGAAGTGCAAAGTGTTGCAAAAGCACATAGCAAGGGGATTTAACTGACACCTGAAAGTCAAAGATAGGGTCCCTGGAGAAGTAACTCTTATTTAAGCTGAAAACTAAAAACCAAGCAAAAAAAAAGATAAGAGAAATGAGAGATACTGAAGAACAATAATGTGAAAAGTGGCATAAAAAGAATTAGGCAACTAAAGGTGCAATTTATGGAAGTCTTATAGGTCATGTTAAAAATTTTGAACTGTAGCCGAAACCGGTTTGGCTCAGTGGATGGAGCGTCAGCCTGGGGACTGAGGGGTCCCGGGTTCGATTCCGGTCAAGGGCATGTGCTTGGGTTGCGGGCACATCCCCAGTGGGAGATGTGCAGGAGGCGGCTGATCGATGTTTCCCAAGAATAATGAGAAGCCATAAATATATTTATAATAGAGTCATGTGGTAATTTATGAATTTTTATCAGATTACTCTAGTTGTCATACAAAGAATAAGCTGAAATGAGGGAAAAGTAGATACGAGGAAAGAATTATTGCATAGAAGGTAGAAGCTGACCGAGGTGATGGCAAGGACTTTAGAAAGAAACAAATACACCTTTTGTAGAAGAACAGACAAAACTTGGTGACTGATTAGGCTTGACTTGGTGAAGAATAGGGAGGAACCAGAGATGATATTGATAAATGATTTGAGCCACTCGATACTGAAGATTCTATATGTGACCTACTTGAAAATCTTGGATTTAGGTAGACGTGTAGCCAAATCCAGGTTTTAATCCTCACTAGCTATATTTTTCTTGATTTTTAGAGAGAGAGGAATAGAGAGGGAGAGAGAGAAACATGTATGTGAGAGTGAAACATTAACCCACTGCCTCTTGCAACCCCCTACTGGGGATCAAGCCTACAACCCAGGCATGTGCCCTGACCAAGAATCAATCCCAGCAACCTTTTGGTGCACGGCACAATGCCAAACCAAATAAGTTACACTAGCCAGGGCTAGCTACACCTTTTTGAGGTTATTACTTTAATCTTTAATTCAAATTCCGTATCTACAAATGATATCTACCTCATAGAGCTGCTGTGAGGACCAAGTGATAAATATCATCCAATCATCTTTCTAAAAACACTACTGTGTCTAGTGTATAGTAGTCTTTCAGAAAACTTTGGGTTTTTCCTCTTCTCCCATTAAGATACCTAGTATATTTCTCCAGGTACACTTTATATTTATGCACCCCTGTTTTCATACCTTCTGCATGATTCTGTTACTCTAGTCACTTGAAATTTGTTATTAGCTATAATACCTATTTTTATCTTATAGTCACATATAAATTCGTGATTTTGCAGAATTTGAGCTTGTTATTTTTCTTCCCTGAGAATTCATGTATGAATTTTACTTTTATTAAACTTCATTTTTTGTGTGCTTTTTTCTGAAAATGATTTTAACTTATAAAAGTTTGTTTCAAATCTAATGCTATAATTCATGGTCCTGCCTCATTTCAATTTTTTCTTTAATTATTAACCTTATTTTTCATTGTCACATTTATGCTGTCATTCAACCATCCACATATGTATTCATTAAATTTTCTTGTTGTCTATTATATTATTGGAAAACTATAGGAGATAATAAGAGAAAAATTATAGAAGATAACGAGATGAATAAAATTATAAGAGATAATAAGATGAATAAAATTAAAAGAAGTAAATCATAGACCAGGCAGAAAGAGCTAGATGATTAATAATTTATACAGGGGTGAGCAAAAGTAGGCTTACAGTTTTAATACAAAAAATAATAAGATAATAAATAGTAATACAAGAATAAACTCTGTGTTTCGCATACAACTGTAAACCTGCTTTAGCTAATCTTTGTGTATGTATATATGTATGTATTTATAATATTTTATATATATAAAACCAGATGATGCAAAGGCATTTGCAATAGATTTGTGACAAATGCTTTATAGAAAGTATAAACTTAAATCCTAGTCTGGCTCTGTGAAGGAGGAAAGGCACAATAAAAGAGTAAGTTCTAGAGTTGACACTTGACCATGGATAGAATTTCAACAAGTGGAAATGAAGAAAAGATGTGATATTGAGGAAAGAGCTTGAGCTAAGGATTACGAGTGGGGAATTAAAGAACAGTGAAGCATCTGACCTGAGTTTGGAGAAAGGAGTAGGTTGAAGCCAGATAGTAGAGGATCAAGACTACTAGCAAAAAAAATTAGAATTTATCTGTCAGAATTCCTGGAGGCTTCATGGTTTTGGAGAGAGAGGTATAACATAGGAGTGTATGCAGTAGTTATTTTCAAGAAAGATGAGAAGAAACGGTCTCTTCCTCTGAATTCTACAACTTCTCACTGACATCTCCCACAGGCAGGCTCACTCCCATCCACACATTGGAACCATTCCTGGCTGATGTAGGAAGTTTACAACAGCTCAAAGACTTCCTGTCTCACCTACCAAGTAGAAATCACAATTGAGGCTCCAAGATATGGCATATGGAAGACCAGGCAAAAGTGCCAGACTCCTGTGTTCATGCTATGTCATACTGCTTCCCTCTCTTGGTTGCCAGTTAACTCAGGTTCTAGGACTGGTCTTCTGCTTTATGCCAGATTATTTTAGCACAGACACATCCTTCTGACTAATATAGCTGTCTCTCTCTAGGATAGCTTCCCAGTTTTGAACATTGGCCTATACCCTTGTGCAATGGCATCACACTTTACTTCACCCTGCAGACTGTGCTTGCCTTTCTGGGCCCCTACAGAGTCAGAAGATTCTGGAACTCCATCAGTCCCCAGCTCCATCTCAGCCTGCCCTTCAGTCTTATGCCCCACTCCATTTATCTCTTTTCCCCTTCTGCTCCAAGCTACTTCCAGAAAACCACATTGTAATATGAAGTGGAAAGAAAGATTAGTAGAAAGAACTCATACACTAATGCAATTTGAGGGGAGTGGTCCTGAACTAGGCTGGTCAAAATAGGACTGACTATAGGCTATAAAGAATAAACATTGCTGGGTCGATTGAAAAAACTGGAATATGAATGGCAGATTGCATAAAAGCTTTGTATTAATGTTAAAAAATATAGGGATAGACACAGGGGCAGCAATGCTTAGCCAGAAGCCAGGCTCACAGCTGGCGAGCGTGGCTGGAGCCTCTCCTGCCTCCACAGTAGCACTAAGGATATCCGACTGATGGTTTAGGCCCGCTTGGCCTAAGCCATCAGTCAGACATCCCCCGAGGGCTCCCGGATTGCGAGAGGGCACAGGCTGGGCTGAGGGACGCCCTCCCCACCCCCATGCTGCCCAGTGCATGAATTTCATGCACCAGGCCTCTAGTAGGCTATAAAGAATAAACATTGTTGGGTCAATTGAAAAAACTGGAATATTAATGGTAGATTGCATAAAAGCTTTGTATTAATGTTAAAAAATATAGGGATACACATATCTGAGAAATGTGTTTTGTAGCTTACTAAATGTTTTTATCTATTAAAAGAATTCTGTAAAATTTCCCTTTAAAGATATCTAAATGTAGTGCATCACATGTTTAGATTTCTTATGTTGAAACATCTTTGGATTCCTAAGCTAAAATCTACCTGTTGAGTATATTATTAAAAAGGAGAAAAAAAACACACACAAAACCCAATACCTTGAATTTAACTTGAAAACAAAATAAACAAATCCAAAAAATGAAGAACAAAGAAACAAACAAAATTCAAGTATTATTACTTAAGAAAGTTTGGAAAGCATAAAGTTTTCAAAACAAAAGAAGCTGTGTGGGGGTGTGAGGGGTGAGCGTGTGGGTGCACACACATTTGGAGGGGTGGGTGCTATGAACTGGAAGTAGAGAAATCTGATTGAGAGAAAAGAAAAGACTGAAAGAAGCAAGAATATCAGTAAACACAGAAAGTGGCCTGGCTGCTGAGACCATTAGTCATGGCCCCTGATTAGTCCATTCACATCTTGCATTGGACGTGGCTCTGATTCCTAGGAGCAAGAGCAAAACCACCTCACTGCACTTAGGCTGCACAAGAGCAGTTTGTTGCAGATCAAAAACTGGAAAGGTCTTATCTCTGATTGCAGGACTCTACCAACAAAGTAAGCTTCCGGAGGGAAGATATTCATGCCTGTAGTCAAATCCTTGCTTATAACAGGAAGAGCAAAGGCTCAGACCGCTGGATCTACATAAGAATTACACAAGAGCTTTAAAAATCAACTATAGTCCAGACCATACCCTGAGACAACTGAATCACAGCCTCTGGTTTAGGACACCAACATTCTCAAGTTCAGTCAGGTTGCGAAAAGCTAACTTTGAGGCTCCATGTGACCAAATGTTAAGAGAATTTAATTATAGTAATACTGGCTGAAAACCATTGGAATTGAAACTGTATGAAACTGTAGTTGTTTTATTTTTTAAATAGGGTTTTGGTAATTAATTTTAACAGCTTTTCTTAAAATTTCTAAAAATATATTTTAAATGATTTCTGTGAGAGGTAAAAATATTTTGATCAAACAAAAAAGCTTGCTGTCACTGTATTCTTTAATGAGTTTCACATAGTGCATCAGAAACTTCTATTTAATTAAAAAGGTTTGGTTTTATTTGATGGCTTACAAATTTGGATCTGTAACATAAAATAATTAAGTCAGTTTATATAAATAATTTTTCAAAGATTTATTCCAGCATTCAAAATCAGGGCTGACAATGTACATCAAATGTCATCGGGGTGTTGTTTCCACTGAATTTCCTACTTGAAGGAGGCATTTGGAACAGCTGGAGAATATCAAACTTGCCAGTCTCAGCAAGATGACATTTTTTTCTATTGATTTATCTGAATTTCATTTCTAAAAGATATACTCAGAAGCAGTTTCATTCAGAGGTTCAACACTCCGAAATGCATAAGTACTTCCATTAAAAACCCAAATTTGATTATTTCACTTAAGAATCTTCATAGATTCAAATTCTTACCTGCATTAGAGCAGATGATATCTTGAGAATTCTTGCACATTTGGTTACTTTTTTTCTTTGTCAGATCACAATTAGTTGGGTACTGGCAAGCATCCCCAGACCATCCTTTGTCACATTTGCACTTTCCGCAGTCACACTTACCATGGCCTGAGGATTTAACGAAATCCAGTTAGACTCAAATTGTTTTCCAAAAAACAAAAAACACACATTATTATAACTAAAAGAGCTAAGGGTAATGTTGGTTCAAGATTGAGCTATAATAAATTCAAACATATATATTACATTGACTAAAGGGTAATGATATTATTATATACAGTATAATGGAGTATGTAAAATTTATTTAAATAACCAACTTTGAGAAATCAAGCTAAAACATTAATTTATAGAGATATTAGGATAGATAATAAACCTGAAGTGTAATAAACATAAAAAAAATTAGCATAGAAAAAAACTCAGTACCTCCACATTGCAGAGACAGAAGCCCAGTAAAAATTATTTTCATGAAAGTACTCTTTATAGTACATAAAACTACAAATTCTGAGTAAGGAATCTTACATGAATCTCCACTCAACCAAACTTTGGCCTTTTATTTATTTGAATCTAACATGTAATAAAATTGTATAGATATATAAATATCACCTTGGGTAAGATTGACATGAAAGTTAAGTATATAGCTTGTTTCTCAATAAGGAAATTTGGTTCAAGAATCAAAAGAATAGGACCCACATTCATCTATTGCCACACAAGTTTCTCAACCTTTCATGCTCTCAAATCTACATTTTGCTGTTTTTATTGCTGGGATCATTAACTTTATTAGATCTGCTTAATGAAGCCTACTAATGTTTTCATTGGCTACATATTAATTAGACTGAAGTGCAAAATATGTATAACCCTTGGCCCTTGGCCCCGAAGAATTTACAAATTCAAAGTTGAGACTGACATATGAAGAGAATTGATGTCAAACTTTCTGTTAAGTTTGAGCAATACAGTTTATGACCTATAGAAATAAAAAGGAAGAGACTTTCTGGACTTCCTTGACCTTTAAATAGGCCTTGAAAGGTGAGGAGAGTTTGAATGGGTTGCAGGGATAGTATTCTTTTTTATTTTATTTTATTGATTAAGGTATTACATGTGTCCTTATCCCCTTATTGCTCCCTCCCCCCTGGTGTCTGTGTCAATTGGTTATGCTTATATGCATGCATACACGTCCTTTGGTTGATCTCTTACTCCCACCCTCCCCTACCTTCCCTCTGAGGTTTGAGCATCTGATTGATGCTTCTCTGTCTCTGGATCTGTTTTTGTTCATCAGTTTATTTGTTTCTGGATCTGTTTTTGTTCATTTGTTTATGTTGTTCATTATATTCCATAAGTGAGTGAGATCATGTGATATTTATCTTTCTCTGACTGGCTTATATTATAATATTACTAGAGGCCTGGTGCACGACATTTGTGCACTGGGGGGGGGGGGGTCCCTCAGCCTGGCCTGCACCCTCTCGCAGTCCACCCCTGAGGGGTCCTTAGCGCTGCTGCAGAGGCTGGAGAGGCTCCCACCACTGCCGCTGCACTTGCCAGCCATGAGCCCGGCTTCTGGCTGAGCAGTGCTCCCCCTGTGGGAGCATGCTGACCACCAGGGGGCAGCTCCTGTGTTGAGCGTCTACCCCCTGGTGGTTGGTGTGCGTCATAGCGACGGTCGTTCTGCCGTTCAGTCGATTTGCATATTAGGGTTTCCCTGGTGGTCGGTGTGTGTCATAGCGACAGGTCGTTATGCCGTTCAGTCGATTTGCATATTAGGGTTTTATATAAGATGTCTTAATGCCTGAAATTCATAGACCACAATGGAATGGAATCATTGATCTGGTGCCAACAGTTATTCAATGTGGCAGCCAAAATCCACATGATGAGGTCCAGATGGTCAGTCAGAATGAATGGCTCAGAGGTCCCATTTGGGCAAGTTCAGCAGAGCCTGCATCTGTGATTGGCTGTGACTTTAAAAGTCCTCTGTGTGTGACCCAGTGCATGAAATTCATAGGCCACAACGGAATGGAATCATTGATCTGGTGCCAACAGTTATTCAATGTGGCAGCCAAAATCCACATGATGAGGTCCAGATGGTCAGTCAGAATGAATGGCTCAGAGGTCCCATTTGGGCAAGTTCAGCAGAGCCTGCATCTGTGATTGGCTGTGACTTTAAAAGTCCTCTGTGTGTGACCCAGTCCATGTAAACGTTTCTATTCCTGTTGCATTTTTCAAATATTGCATGCACCATAATTGTAATTCACTTCATCCAGTGCACATTACTCTTTCAAATTGATTGTATCATTTTGCATTCCTGTCTGGCCCTACATGATAATGTTAATCTCCGCCAACTTGGTATCATTCACAAACATAAGTGATCTCTCCTGCCAACCATTCAGTCTATTTATAATATATTAAGCCACATTCTTGAAGGAGCTAAGCCTTTATGATAAATCAAGTGTGTTGGTAACTGTAAGGACTCTTAATATTAGTGTATTAGGTTGAACCACATAATATTTTAACTTTTCTAAGTTGAATATCAGCTATTTCTTATCTTCATCTCCATATAAAGTCTTCATATCAACAATGTTAATAGAAATGATTTAGAAGAACAAGGAATATGGCAGTAATGATTTGCTAAATCTGGAATAAAATAATACTCAATGCTTATTTATATAGGATGAGACAGCTTATTTGGAGATAAATATATAATTTTTTAGAAAGAAAATTATCTTCAGATGATTTTTACTCTTTATTCACAGTTAGGAAGAGCTTTGGAAAACCTTGGGGAATAAGGTTATGATATTATTGTGGTAATCTCCATTAAAGTATCAATAACATGGTTTTTAAAAATATCACATTTTTCAAAAAATTATCCATTGTGTATTAGCTTCCTGGGGCTTCCATACAAAGTACCACAAGCTGAATGGAGTAAAACAACCAAAATAACTCTCTCATATTCCAGAACCCAGAAACCCAAAAACAAGGTGCTGGCAAATGGGTTCCTTGTGGATGATCTTAGGAAGAAACTCTTCCATACCTTTCTCTACATACTGGTCTTTTCCTACAAATTTGGTGTTCACTGGCTTCTGACAGCTTAACTCTGCTTCTCTCTTCACATGCCTTTTTCCTCTGTGTCTGTGTCTTCGCGTTTTTCTACTTATAGGTGCAGTCATTGGATTTAGAGCCCATGTATGACCTCATCTTAACTCAATCACATCTGCAAGAACCTTATTTTCAAATGTCACAGTCACAGGTTCCAGGTGCTAGGACTTTACATATCTTCTAGGGCAGCGGTTCTCAACCTGTGGGTCGCGACCCCTTTGGGGGTCAAACGACCCTTTCACAGGGGTCGCCTAAGACCATCCTGCCTATCAGATATTTACATTACAATTCATAACAGTAGCAACATTACAGTTATGAAGTGGCAACGAAAATAATTTTATGGTTGGGTCACAACATAAGGAACTGTATTTAAAGGGCCAGAAGGTTGAGAACCACTGTTCTAGGGGAATACAGTTCAAACTACAATTGTTGCAAACAATATATCCTAATTATTTTCTTTCCTAACTTTAATTCATGTAAAAGATGGGGCAATTTTTTCTCCTATGTATGGAAACAAACTGGCTAGGCCTGGCAGCAACTCCATCCTCCCCATTTCTGTCCTACATTGGGGTGGGGGTGGGGCTGAAAATTTGTATAAACACCCATTGTTAAATTCATATTTGGTTCCATTGCTTTGCCAGTCCCTCCCCTCCCTTGTTCCTCTCACAATACTTGCTCCTTAACCACCAGCCAGCCTAAAGACAAGTGAACTGCCATAGACCAGGGGAAAGACAAAACCGCCTCTCAAAGAAAGTTGGGGACCTTTGGGGTGAAGAGTCCCAGGTCCCAGACACCTCAGTCTAGGAGAGCAAAGATGGCAGATGCCAGGGTTCCAGGTGGCCACATCCTTTGGCTTCTCAGACCTACTATACCATTCTGGCCTTGGGAATGAATGGCCAAGAAGAGGTAGAGCAGAACCCCAAAATAATGAGCCCCAGATCAGGGCTCCATTGCACAGGTCAAAGGATGACCCCTGCCCTGTTGGTTGAACGTTCTCCTGTGCACCCAAAGGTCATGGTTCAATTTCCTTTCTGGGCATGTGCCTGATACCCAGTAGGGGGTGTGTAGGAAGCAGCATATCTATGCCTCTCTCTCACATCCAGGTTTCTCTCTCTCTCCTTTCCCTTCTCCTCTCTCTAAAATCAATGAAAACATCCTATGTAATAAAAGGATAATACGTAAATTGACCCTAAGTGCAGAATGACCAGGAACGACCGGTTGCTATGATGCACACTGACCACCAGGAAGCAGATGCTGAACACAGGAGCTGCCCCCTGGTGGTTAGTGCCCTCCTACAGGGGGAGCTCCACTCAGCCACAAGCCAGGCTGACGGCTGTGAGTACAGTGGCAGTGGAAAGGATGTCTGACTGATGGCGGGCCTAAGCTGTCAGTCGGACATCCCTCGAGGGCTCCCAGGCTGCCAGGGGATGTTTTTAAAAATATCACATTTTTCAAAAAAATTATCCATTGTGTATTAGCTTTCTGGGGCTTCCATACAAAGTACCACAAGCTGAATTGGGCACAGGCGGGGGTGAGGGACACCCCCAGTGCATGAATTTTCATGCCCCAGGCCTCTAGTATATATATAAAAGGATGGCCCCTGCCTAGGGCTACATGAAATCCTAGCCAGCACAGCATTCACCATTCTTGGCTGTCTAGACCAGCAATTTTCAACGTTTTTCATCCCATGGCACACATAAACCAATTACTAAAATTACTTGGCACATTGAAAATATATTTTTTGCTTATCAGATAAAAAAAGGGGGTATAATTTTGATTCATTCACACTGGAAGGCTATTGTTGTGTTCACTGTTGTCATTTTTAAATTTTATTTCACAATCCAAAGGAAAAGAGGTCAGTGTTCCTGACTCAATAGTCAAGTATTGCATGTTTTAAACATTTCTGTGGCACACCAGTTGAAAATCACTGGTCAAGACCATTCCAGTTCTGGTTCTTCTCCAGATAAGTCAATTTCCACAACTACAAAATGTGGTCTTAAAATAAACAGTCCAACATGCTTGACAATAAATCTGTTGCCCTTCAAATAAATTCCCTAAGGATTCAAAAGAAAACAAGCACACAAAACAAGAATGTCAGAGAAATGCCAAAACAACTCCCAGCCAAAATAATGAAGATGGAAACGTAAAAAGCTTTGTTTCCAGGGCTTTCAGTGGTTTAGGGAAGACAAACCACAGTGGAGAGTAAAATCCAATAGTTTAGTCTCATTTTCATAAGAAGGCAGAGGTGTGGTTGGCTTTCTCCAGTGCTTCCCAGTAAGCTGGGGCCTTGATCTCCACTGATAAAGGCATTCCAACAAACACAGTATAAAAATTTGTAATTTTAAATTAAACAATGCAACAGCAGCAGCATCACCATTCTTCATAATCCTTTTCACCTGGGTAATGCAAAGGCAGTGGTGATGAACTCATTAAAATCCATTAGTGCACAATAGAGGGGAGTTGACACTATTTATTTTTAAATGAAAACAAGCTGTTTCAACATGGAAATAAAGACCTTACCAGTGTTGAAAGAACTTTTAAAAACCAATTAGCCATTACTAAATACAAATGAACAATAATCATACTTTTCTTTGGCAAATATATGGGAGAAAAAAATAGAAGGAGACAGCCCTTATCTCTCTTTTTCAAGTTTACTGATATTTTGGATGGAAATAAACTGCCAAAATGAATATGTTTATTGGATTAGCTATATGTCCTTGGCTTCAGTCCTCTTGAAGTCTTAAAAGGTAAAAAGTAGATAGATAGGTATTTAGGTAAATCAGATAGATAGATAGATAGATAGATAGATAGATAGATAGATAATAGATAGGTAGATTAGGTATAGAAATAGGGTGAATGGATAAAGAAGATAATATTTGTTATTCAGCCACTAGAAAGAAGGAAATCCTGCTACTTGGGACAACCTGGATAGACCTTGAGGACTATCTGCTAAATGAGGTAAGTCAGAGAAAGACAGGTACTGTGTAGTCTCACTTATGTGTAGAATCCAAAAAATAGACAAACAAACAACAACCAAAAGTAAACTCATAGAAAAAACTCAGATTTGTTATCAGAGGCAAAAAGTGAGGAGTGGGTGAAATGGGTGAAGGTGGTCAGAAGTACCAACTGCCAGTTATAAGTAAGTGCTGAGGATGTGATGAGCAACATGATCTGTAGCTAACACTGCTCTCTGGTATATTTGAATGTTTGTAAGAGAGTAAATTCTAAGAGTTCTCGTCACAAGGAAAACAACTTTTTCTTTTTTTCTTTGTATCTATATGAAATAATGGATGTTAGCCCTAGCCAGTTTGGCTCAGTGGATAGAGTGTCGGCCTGCGGACTGAAGGGTCCCAGGTTCGATTCCGGCCAAGGGCACATGCCCAGGTTGCAGGCTCGATCCCCAGTCAGGGGCATGCAGGAGGCAGCCAATCAATGATACTCTCTCATCATTGATGTTTCTATCTCTCTCTCCCTCTTCCTTCCTCTCTGAAATCAATAAAGAAATATATTTTATTTTAAAAAAATAATGGATATTAACTAAACTTATTGTGGAAATTATTACATAATATAGGTATGTCAAGTCATTATCCTGTATATTTTAAACGTACACAGTGCTGTGTGTCAATCATATCTCAATAAAACAGCAAAAGTCCTGATTATTAATTATTATTCATTACCACTGACAACAATTTTATCATATGGAAGAGGATGGATGTTTCAAAAATGATTCTGGGTATCAAATTAGCAAGGTATACCAATGATGGAGCCTCATGATACCCCTGAAATTTGAGCACCCAGTTGGCCCTGCAAATCTGTTTGTTTTGGTCAAATATGTATATTCCCAAGACCTGCATTGTGTCCTATTTCCCAGTAGATTCAAACATGCTCATTTAATAACAGACACACTCAATTTTTCTCCTATCCTTTCTGAGCTACTATAGATTCCCCAGCCTTTTATAGGTACAAAGACAAACAAACAAACAAACAAACAAAAAACTAACTATGCCACATCTAGAATTCTAAGAAAAGATTGTGAAAGGATCCCTTAAGTAATATTACAATTATTATGGTTTGCTATAGAAACTTGACCATTTTTCAAGATGGGGCATCAGTCCCGTTTGCTTCTCAGGCTAACAAAAAAGGACTTAAATACATCTGCTTCTCAATCCTGAGAACGTTACAATATGAACAATAGAAGAATTCTGTGTAGTGGGAACATTTGCCCTAAGAAATTAAAAGGTCTGTTCTCTCCTCCTGTCTGGACACTAATCAGTCATGTGACCTTGGTCAGGAAAATGGAAAAGAAAAACAGGAAGCCAGTAATAACAGGCTCTCAGGTACTGACGGTAGTTTATACAGGCTAGTCTATTTAATTTCCGTAAGGAGCCAGTGAGATAGATTTCATTTCCAAGTTTTACAAATAAGAGGACTAAAGTATAATTTACTTGCTCAAAGTAACATGGTTTGTAAACTGAACAGCTATGTTTTCACCATTACACCCAGCATTATCTGTTTAGTTGCGCTACAATAGACTTGAGAGGACGCTTTTGTTCTCGGAAAAGTGATGCCAGTAAAAGGTATGGACTGGTGGCTTGACAACACTGCTTTAGCTTTGGAGGTTTCCTTTCGGGACTCACAAGCGTAGAGTTGGATTATTCATCCTAGCTGGTGAAAGAACTCTAACAGTGAAATTATCCCACTTTACTATTTAAAATGAAAGAATGTCACAGCCGTCAGATAAAAGAGTTCAGGAATCCAAACCTCAATGTGCTCATCTGCAAAAGTAAGAGTTGGACTAACTAATTCCAAGATGCCTTTCATCTCAAAAATTCCATAAGATAGCTTCAATTAGTTTCTTTGTCTCATAACAAAGCAAAATGGTTTCTTCAAATAGGCCTTCAACATATTAATACAAGGTAATGGCAGCGGACATCAATTGTTGCCAGATATTGTTTGCTACTGAAAACAATCATGAGCAGTTAAAATCTTGTTTGTTTTTAAAAGCACCCATTACAATATTGTAGATTATCGTGATATGTTTATTTTTAAAGTGGGTTTGGCATGAATCAGTACTGCTAAAATTAATGGATTTAAAATTAAAATTCTGGTAACCTTAGAATGGGGAATAAAATATAAATTATAGCAAACAATACATAATATTTTGGATGACTCTTAGGTAGCACACTTTATAAAGTTAACCATATAATTATATATCAAACTCTTGCAAGAATTACACACACACACACACACACACACACACACTTTTATAAAGTTAACCATATAATTATATATCAAAGTCTTGCAAGAATTACACACACACACACACACACAAACACACACACACACAAGCTTGTGGATTCAGAAAACCTAGTTGTTAGTATAGATTCTTCCACAGCTGGTTTTGTCACCTTCAACAGGCTAGTTAATCTTTGAACTTTTCTGGCCTCATTTTTTTTGGGGGGTGGGGGGTCTGGTAAATTAAAAATGTACGTCTCTCAGTATTTCTCGAGGGATGCAGGATATGTTTCTTTAAGGGGGCATTATTAGACCTGTCTCCCAGACCCTGTTTTATCCACATTTCCCAGGAAGCTGGTACTCCCTTCCCTATCTGAAAATCCATGATACTAAGAGCCTAAGCTGCATTTCTCAGGTTCCTGAGGATGGAAAGAGAGAGAGGAAAGACCACTTGACTAAATGACAGAAGTGCTCAATTTTCTTTCCCTCTTTCTAGCTTCCAGTTGTAAGATTTTATTCATCAGAAAGCTTTCAGAGATTCCTTCACTTTTTTCTACAATAAAAAAATACAGCCCTAGCTGGTTTTGCTCAGTGGTTAGAGCGTCAGCTTGAGGACTGAAGGGTTCCTGGTTCCATTCAGGTCAAGGGCACATACCCGGGTTGCAGGCTCAATCCTCATTAGGGGGCATGCAGGAGGCAGCTGATCAATAATTCTCTCTCTGTATCGATCAATGTTTCTATCTTTCTGAAGATAGAAAGAAATAACAATAAATTTTTAAAAATACACATAAAGGACCCTCATTTCCTTTCGTTTCTGCCTTGGCCTTTTGTCCTCTGTTGGGTTATTGACTCAGGAGTGTCAGTATCAAATACATCAACTGATAGAAGCCATTCAAGCCTTCGAAACTTAACATCCACCAATGATATTTCTTAGTCAGTGGAAATGAATTTACTCAAACTGGAATATAAGAATCTCAGAATATGGTAACCAGAGCAGGGGACCTTGGACTAGTGAAATCTCCTCAGTTGTACTGGGGAAAGAGAAGGAATATTACTTGACCATAAGAAGAATGAAATCTTACCATTTGTGACAGCATGAATGGACCTAGAAGATATTATACTAAATGAATTAAGTCAGACAGAGAAAGACAAATACCATATGATATAACTTATATGTGGAATTTAAAGAACAAAATTAATGAACACACAAAATTTTTAAAAATGTAGCTCCACCCTTACCATTTACTCCTTCCACATTATAAATGTGCGATGAATAATCTAATCAATGGAGATATATGTATATGTGTTTGTGTTATATATATGTGTGTGTTCATATACATATGTAAGTATATGCATGTATGAGACTCTAGACTTTGTCTTTTAATATGGTTCCCAAAAAGGAAAGCACCACATAAGATGGTATTTAGCGTCCATCCCAATGTTGAAATGTTTCCCCAGAACTTTTTGTATATGTATGTTAGATAAATATTAATAATATTCTTCATCTATTTATATGAACCTTCATCTCAAGTTCTAGTGGTTGTCCATAGAGCAAACTCTGTATATGTCCTTATTCCTCATAGCATTAAAGAATTGTGTGTTAAGCCGAAACTGGTTTGGCTCAGTGGATAGAGCGTCGGCCTGGGGACTGAAAGGTCCCAGGTTCGATTCCGGTCAAGGGCATGTACCTGGGTTGCGGGCACATCCCTAGTAGGAGATGTGCAGGAGGCAGCTGATCGGTGTTTCTCTCTCATCGATGTTTCTAACTCTCTATCTCTCTCCCTTCCTCTCTGTAAAAAATCAATAAAATATATTTAAAAAAAAAGAATTGTGTGTCAAAATGGAGACAACTGTCCACTCCATGAGGTGGTATAATGCAGGGCCTCCGTGTGCAGGCACCAGAGGCAGACTGCCTAGGTTCTATGACTTGCTAGCTAGTTCACCTTCAGCAAATACTTAATTAGATTCCTAGGCTGCCTTAACAAAGTACCACAAGCTGGGTGACTCCAAACAACAGAGACTAATTCCCTTACAATTCTGCAGGCTAGAAGTTCTAGATCCAGGTGTCAGCAGGACCAAAGCTGCTTGAGACTCTAAATAGAACCCTTTCTTGCCTTGTCCTGCTTTTGGTGGGAGCCAGCCATCCTTGGAGAGCCTTGCCTTGCAGCTGCATTGCTCCAATCTCTGCCTCTGTTGTTACCTGGACTTCTCCCCCAGGTGTCTGTTTGTGTCTCTTCTCCTCTACTTATAAGAACAACTGTCATATTGAATTAGGGGCCACCCTACTTCAGTGTAATCTCACCCTAACTCATGACATCTGCAATGACCCTATTTCCAAACAAGGTCCCATTCTGAAATCCTAGGGGTTAGGATTTTTTCAACATTATCTTTTTGGAGGATACAATTCAATCCATAACACCTCTCATTATCTCTGCTTCATCTGTAAATTGTGGATAAAATAATAATACCTATCTCACAGGATTGTTATGGGAATAGAATGAGTTCATTCCCACAAATCATTTAAAACACTGTCCATCAATAACATGTTAGCTATTACAATCAATACTGAAGATATTGGGAGAGCAGGTCACCCTAACACAACTGTCATGATTATTGCAATTCTAAACTTAAGTGTAGAGTAAAAAGTGGATGTTAAATACAAATTCTGACTCATGTTTCTCCCTCTCCCATACTGCAGAGAAAAATCCCTCTTCCAGTACTAATAGTACATCTGGGTTACAGGGAAAAGAACTTTCCCTGGATGAGTCCACATTTCACAAAACTAATGAGTACACTGACCAACAAGCTAAGTGAATGATTAATTGTGGCTGAATAATAATTTAAACTTTTCAAAGTGCTAATGTGCTCTCAAATACACACACACACACACACACACACACACACTTTAAATACATATCTATTTGTATGTGTGTGCATATATGTATTTTTCTAAAGTCCCTAAAACTTTCCCACATTCATACTGCACACTTTGGCATTATATGCCTTTGGGAAAGCACCAAAAATACAAAAAGCAGAAAAAATGTTTATCTCTTTTATTCAGCTGCAGAGCAAAGCTCCTGACAAATTGGTAGTTTCCAAAATGTGACAGCCATCATTCAAGGCGTGTACAAGATGATATTTGTGATGCAAGAAGAAAATATCTAGAATTAATATTTATGCTTATTTTCATTGTCTTTAAAATAATTTTATAGATTTTATGTGTGCAATTTGATATAAAACATGTCTACATAATTTATAAATTAGTATACCTATATATGGGTAAATTCATTTTTTAAATGTATGATCAGGGTTTTGAGACGACTGATTTAAGCAATAGGTTTGTAAAGTTATAACAAAGATTCTATTTCTTAAGCTAGGTGGTAGAGAATAATATCATTTTTGTTACCTTTCACACTTCTTGATACTATTTCACTCAAAAAAATTAAAAAGAAAAAAAACCCCACATCTGTCAGAATTAATCTATATATATAAAAGCCAAAGTGACCGAACAACCAGTCAACCTGTCGCTATGATGCACAATGACCACCAGGGGGCAGAGGCTCAAAGCAGAAGCTGCCCCCTGGTGGTCAATTGCTCCTACAGCTAACCTCCCACAGCTGGCCGACCTCCTGTGGCCCCTCCGCGAGCCAGCCAGCCAACCTCCCACCGCCCCTCACCCTCCATCGGGCCAACCTTCCAGACCCCTACCCCCAACCTCCCATGGCCCCTCCCCCCGGATGGCCGGCCCTGATTGGCCCCATCGGGACTGGGCAAGACGCCCTGATTGGCACCAATCACCGGCCAGGCCGAGGGACCCCACCCGTGCACAAATTCGTGCACTGGGCCTCTAGTACTCATATAAGTAATGATGTCAAAGAGTTACATTTTGGAACTTCAGTGGCATTCAGGAGATGTCACAATCCTGAATCATATCCAAAAGACACTGCATGGGGCAGACTGAGGAATATAAATCTTCATAGCCTGAGGGTCTATGAAGAGCTTGATAGAATGTACTTGATTGTCTGAATGGGAAGACACTATTATTCAGAAAAAATACATGCTGTATGCAAGGTGCTAGCAAGAGCAATGAACTGTGTGGGCCTCCAGGAAAGGGGTCTGTCCACAGCCCTCTGCAGGAGGGGTAAAGTATGGGACACAGAGAGACAGGTTGGAGATCCAACTGCACATCTCTGGAGAGCTTTGCCAATTTTGCCTGGACCAGCTTGGAACAGTTTCAATAGAAACAGAAAAGGTTTCAAAGGCAGCAAGTATCTGACACAGGCCTTGAAGTGTCCTACAGACCCAGCAGGGCACAGCAGGTCAATCACAAATTTTTGGAGAGGGAAGGTCATTAGCTAAAGAGGACTGTGGTTAAAATGAGTTCCATTACTAAATTCCAATGGGTTTATAAAGGCGCCCCAGTCAAAGATTCCAAAATAAGCCTGAGACTTTTTATAAAATGTACTTTTTATAAAATGTACTTTTAAGAAAGAACTCTTTTATTGCTCCTTAATTAAGTCTGTGCAGTGGCTAAACTGAACATCATCTATGATCATCTCATGATTTTCAAATATTATGATCAAGCAATTCTTTGGAATGTTATTTTCTCCTATTCCAACTAAAAAGGAGCAGATGGCAATGATTTATTTCTTATTTCCTTCTCACTTAGTTCAAAAATTAACAAACATTTGTATGTTCAGTTAACTTTATTGTAAATCTTCTAATTGCAATGACTTTTCTATTAACTCAGTAACTCCCTAGGGTTCTCTGCTCTCAGCTGTTCTAAAGTGGGTAGTTAATAAAAGTTGTTGACAATTTGGTTGACTTGATTGGAAAGAATGAAATAATTCTCTTGCAAGCAGGTAAAAGCACTTTAAGTCATGACATTTTCTACAATACAAAGATCAGTCACCTGAAGTAGCACTCTTACTGAAATCACATATATTGTAGAGGAGAGCAAGCCACACTGAGGTGTGCATTTAGGTGATAAAAATAGAAAGAAAAAGTTTCTATATCAGCCAGTGCACTCAGTTATTGTGAAACCATTTAAACCAAGGCATTTGGAGATGGAGAAAAGGGCATAACAGTAGTGGTCATTGCTCCAAAGAGAAGGAACAGCTTCATGCGAAAATAAGACCAGTTCAAAACTTACCAATCCCTGTCCAGGATAGTCTCCCTGTTCTTGACTGATGAGCTGTGCCATTCCCCAATCTGGAAGTCTACAGTTATTATAACTCATGATAGATAAGCTTCACCTATCATTAAATTTTATAGGCAACCCATTTTTATAGAATTCTTGATAATGTATCTTGTCTTTCTTTTTTCATTGGCATACAGATATTTACTTTGGAAAATAGCATTACCAACCTACACTATAATGCATAAAACATAATTAAACTTCTGAGTTACAAATCACTTCAATTTATATTATCTTATTTGGTTATGGCTATCCAAATGATGCAAAAAAAATAGAAAACAAGTATTATCATTCTCATAGAGGATGAGATTCTTGGTAATATCTTTAAATGATTCCTCCAAATTTTTAGTCAAGTTCCCAAGTCATCCACTCAGCTTGGGTACCCTCAAACTCAGGAGCAATGAAATTCCCAACTTCCTGTCCTTCCATCCTCTTACCTTACCCTCCCACACGTTGCCTCCTTCTCTCCAGCTCCAGGGGCTACATCAAGGTCCATTCCTTTCAAGGAGCCTTGACTTCCTTGTCTTCTGGTTCTTTGGGGGCCTTACTTCCTCTCTCTCCTCTATTACAACCTAAGCCTCATTATTAGCACCTTCCCCTTATACCATGAAATTGAATAAGGACCTCCTGATCTTTACAAAATAAAATCAATACTTCCTCTAGTAAACACATGGCCCTACTTTTGGTCTCTATTCCAACTCAATTCTCCCTTTTTTATTCAAATCTCCAAAAAGGACGTTTTCACTCTCAGTCTCACCTTTTCTCTGGATTTCATTTCCACCATTCTATCAATGTTTCTAACTAAGATAACTAGCATGCTTTTTATTCCTTAATTCAATTAACATTTAAGTCCTAGCCATATTGTTTGCTTCTCTGTCCTTTGACATCTCCTTCCCGCCCCCCCCCAACCCTTTTCTTACTCTTCTCTGGCTCCTTGGCTTCTCCCATCATGTCTAAATGCATAGCATCAATCAAATCCATATTCCCCAATGCATCTTAGAAAAGATAAGGCAACTAACAAAAGGAAGATAAACAATCCAATCAATAAATGGGCAAAGGACCTAAATAGACACTTTTCAAAAGAGGACATTCAGAAAGCCAAGAGACATATGAAAACATGCTCCAAGTCACTAATCATTCGAGAGATGCAAATCAAAACAACAATGAGGTACCATCTCACACCTGTCAGAATGGCTATCATCAACAAATCAACAAACGACAAGTGCTGGAGAGGATGTGGAGAAAAAGGAACACTTGTGCACTGCTGGTGGGAATGCAGACTGGTGCAGCCACTATGGAAGACAGTATGGAGTTTCCTCAAAAAACAAAACATGGAACTCCCATTTGACCCTGTGATCCCACTTCTAGGAATATATCCCAAGAAACCAAAAACACCAATCAGAAAGGATATATGCACCCATATGTTCATAGCAGCACAATTCACCATAGCTAAGATCTGGAAACAGCCTAAGTGCCCATCAGTAGATGAATGGATTAGAAAACTGTGGTACATCTACACGATGGAATACTATGCTGCTGTAAAAAAGAAGGAACTCTTACCATTTGCAACAGCATGGATGGAACTGGAGAGCATTATGCTAAGTGAAATAAGCCAGTCAATGAAGGAAAAATACCACATGATCTCACACATTCATGGATAATAGAGACCATTACAAACTTTTGAACAATAATAGATACAGAGGCAGAGCTGCCTCAAACTGATTGTCAAACTGCAGTGGGAAGGCCAGAGAGGGTTGGGGGGCAGAAGGGAGGGGAGTAAGAGATCAACCGAATAATACTTTAAGCAATAAAACAATTAAAAAAAGAAAGAAAGAAAGAAAAGATAAGGCAAGAAAGAAGAATAAAAAAGACTGGAGCATTTATTCCAAAGAGATTTAATTAAAACAAAGATAATCCTTACATTACTGAATCATATTAGGTTTTAAGCAGGCTTGAACTGTTATGTTTTATTGTTTTGTTTAATTTTTCCTCCTGGTATTTAATGAGCAGTTGAAGGTAGGGAAGAAAGCTCATAAGGAACACCAGAGAAAACAAAAAGGGAATTAAAAGCAAAATTTCCTTTGCATATCTAAATATCCAAGTTTCAAGATAATATAGTTGAATCTGCCACATACACACACTTAACAGTTTTCTTATAATTAGTAATATGGCATATACATTGTTCTGAGACAATTATTTTTCCAAGTAAAATATATCTTGGAGAACTTTTGTCAAGAACTGCGAAAGGGAACTGAGATACGATTTTCCCTCATTTGAAACTAATAAATTAACCTGCCACAGTTCCCTGGTTTCTGGCAGAAGACAGGAGACTCTTGAGTTAGAGTCAAAGGACTTTATTACTCACTAGAGGCCCAGTGCACAAAATTCGTGCACTTGGGAGGGTCCCTCAGCCTGGCCTGCACCCTCTCACAGACCAGGAGCCCTCGGGGGATGTCCGACTGCCTTGGAGGCAGCAGGAGAGGCTCCCACCATTGCCGCTGCACTCACCAGCCATCTGCCTTGGAGGCAGCAGGAAAGGCTCCCACCATTGCCGCTGCACTCACCAGCCATGAGCCCGGCTTCTGGCTGAGCAGAGCTCCCCCCTGTGGGAGTGCACTGACCACCAGGGGGCAGCTCCTGCGTTAAGCGTCTTCCCCTTAAGCTATGGTGGTCAGTGCGCATCATAGCGACCTGTCATTCCACCATTCGGTCGATTTGCATATTAGCCTTTTATTATATAGGATATCAATAGCAGTAACTGAAAAATCAATTTGAGTCAGTTATCTAAGCCCCAATTCCCACAGGACAACATGACAAGAGCCAGGTGATGCTTGCACATGTGGTGAGTTGTGTACAGGAGAGGAACCCCTAGGATAGGGATCCCAACTCTTGTATAATGGGCAGTAAACATGCCTGAACATTTCCCAGAAGGAGATATTATTTTATTTTACTCAATTGTAAACAAATTTTCCTTTGCTCCAGAGGGAAACACCAGGTCCAACTTCCAAGGCTGCTCTCTGTACAAACATCTATGAAAAGAATTATGAGTGCCTGTGTAGAAAAAAATTACAGAAACAGAAGAGACCCATGGGGAATTATCTCCTAACACCTCTTCAAAGAGTGACACCTCTGTTACTCTTTCTGACAGATGCATAATGTCCCATTGTATATAACCACAATAACTTAGCTTTCCTTTATTGGTGTGCACTTAATTAGTTTTGATCATTTGCCACTACAAACAATGTGGTCAGAATTATTCTTCCTTACACATGTATCTTTGTGCAGAAGTGTGAATAGATTTGGGGGAATTATTATTATGTGAAGTTTATGGATAAAAGAGTATGCATATCATTAAAATTTTAATAGATATAGACAAATTTGTTTCCAAAACTATACTAAATACACTCCCACCAACCATGTGTGTGTGAGCATACACTTGCCAACACATAACTCAGGATATTTTGAAGTAATCTGTGTCAATCTGAGCGTTAAAAATCATACTGTATATCTTTGATGGCATGTGTCAACTATGGATGAGGTTCAGCATCTTTTCATTGTTTTACAAATCATTTTTTTTATTAAAAAATCATTTTTGTCTCATTTTCTTAGAATTTTATGCTTATGTATTTTGCCTATTTTTTAATGAATTTGTTGGACATTTTCATTATTTTTAAGTGCATTGTTAGGTTTTTATATTAAATAAGCTAGTCATCTGACTACCATTATATTGGAAATATTTTTATGACATATGTAGTTTCTCCTGGATATCTTTGGATGGCATGTGTCAACTATGGGTGAGGTTCAGCATCTTTTCATTGTTTTACAAATCATTTTTTTATTAAAAAATCATTTTTGTCTCATTTTCTTAGAATTTTATGCTTATGTATTTTGCCTATTTTTTAATGAATTTGTTGGACATTTTCATTATTTTTAAGTGCATTGTTAGGTTTTTATATTAAATAAGCTAGTCATCTGACTACCATTATATTGGAAATATTTTTATGACATATGTAGTTTCTCATAATCCTAAATCACCTGATCAAATCCTCTCATGCTTTCTTCTTAAAAGTTTGATTTCATGTATAAATATGGAATTCTTTTGGTGCTAGAAGGTAAGTGTCTATATTTATTTTTCCATGTAGTGAGATATGGTTTCCAACACCACTAATTCATGGTTTGTTTTCCCCCCATTGATTTAAAACATCACCTTTATCAGTACTACATATCTTTTTCTCAGCTCTGTATAATTTTATATTGCTACCTCTATTAATTCATGTGTGAATGCCAAACTGTTTTACATGCTTGATTGTAATAATGTGTTTTTAAAAATATTTAGTAGGTCTAGTCTCTCTTTTGTACCCTTTGTTTTCAGTATTTATCTTTAGACTCAGCTTAATTCTAAAAATAATTTTTTGGAACTTTGGGGAAAGAAGTATTAATCACATTAAATATAAAGATTAATTTAGGATAAATTCAACAAATATACACTAATGTAGAAGGTAAAAACAGTCTATCAATTTCAATTTAACACTCAATAATGAATGGCTTTGTACTCACAACCCAGATAATGAAGAATAAGATCACAGTAAGTATCGAACCCCTATTTGCAACTGCAACTACGCAAACTACGCTGAATTTTGTTTATGATTTTCTTTATATTTTATTGCATTTGTATACATGCATAGATACTGGTTTAACTTTACTTATTTTCTTTTATAAAATACTATATCAGTACTCTGTCACTCAAGGTTATATTTCATTTTATAACAACTTTTTACTTAATACTATGTTTGTAAGATTCATTTATCTTGTCACATGTACTTGTATTTTATTCATTTTCATTTAATATACTAGTAGCTCTTTGCATTATTATTTTTGAAAACTATATTTTCATCTGCTGTTGGACTTTGGGTTTGTTTCAAGTAGTGTCAATACCAACAATGTGACTACACTTAGGAGACATATTGGAAATATTTAACAACTATGAATAACACGTCTAAACACAGGCCAGCTTAGAAGCTCCCAACTAGCCTCTGCCTGATCCCTCTAGTTCAGTGGTTCTCAACCTTGGCTGCACATTAGAATCACCTGGGAATCTTGTTAAAATCCTGATTTCTGGGCCTCATCCTCCGGAAATTCTGTTTCTTTGTTACTAATGACGAGGCCCAGAAATCAGGATTTTAACAAGATTCCCAGGTGATTCTAATGTGCAGCCAAGGTTGAGAACCACTGCTCTAGTTGTTGGGTCCTCATCAGATCTGAGGCTCCAGGTGAAGTCCTGCAGTGAAGAGAACAGCTGGAGGATCTTAGGAACCCAGGAGCCACATCTTCTTATCACCTACTACGCACTAATTAGCAGTATTTCAAAATTAAAAACTATTCTAATTTAATCAGCACATTGAAGCTGTATACTACCCTGACTATAAATATTCTTGAACATACTCTAGAATTTCTCTTCTATGATTTCTTTCTTTCTATACCATTATATAACCAGAACGTTGGCTCAATGAGAACCAAGGTAGTCTTGTCTTATTCACGATTGTATGCAAAGTACCTAGAAAAGGAATTTACTAAACACTTTCATCTTTTACTTCCTTAACAGATTTTTTTCTCTGGATGTTTCTTTAAAAAAATGTTATGACCATACATATTCTCTCAGTTTTTGCACATTTGAAAATATGTCTTTTGCATACATACCCTAAGTGCCGTCTGTTATATAAATGTCCCTGAACAAAGTGACTTTGGTTTCTTTTTTGTATTTAGCCTGATTCTCCCACAGGATTCCTTCTCTTTCAACTCAATAATTTTACCACGTTATATTCTGTTTGTTGATCTGTATGTTTTTCTGGAACATGTTGTTCCCTTACTAGAGGTTAAAGTGAACATATTTTAAACTGAGTAATTCTGAATTATATCTTTCAAATCATTCAGTTCCATGTTATTGTTTCTCTTCTATATGTCAATTCTATTGTACACCAATTTCATGGTATACAAATTCTATGTATGTACACCAATTACAATTATGTTAGATCTCCTTTTTTCCTTCTTCATATGTCATTTTCTCTCTAATCTTTGGTAAAACAGTTGGTTATTTTTCATTTCATTCTTTTTTTTAAAAATATATTTTATTGATTTTTTACAGAGAGGAAAGGAGAGGGACAGAGAGCCAGAAACATCGATGAGAGAGAAACATCAACCAGCTGCCTCCTGCACGCCCCCCACTGGGGATGTGCCTGCAACCAAGGTACATGCCCTTGACCGGAATCAAACCTGGGACCTTTCAGTCCGCAGGCCGATGCTCTATTCACTGAGCCAAACCAGTTAGGGCTCATTTTATTCTTAATAGTCTCAAGCCTGTGTTTCTTGTTCCTGCCTGACCTAAGAAGTGCCTATTCTTCTTTTCTCTGCATTCATTCTTGTGGCTTTTTAAAAGACTCCTATATACTCCTAGACACAACACCAGTTCATTTT
The DNA here is from genome assembly GCF_000412655.1 of Myotis brandtii. Taxonomy (NCBI): domain Eukaryota; kingdom Metazoa; phylum Chordata; class Mammalia; order Chiroptera; family Vespertilionidae; genus Myotis; species Myotis brandtii. Next base: position 2,975,801 of record NW_005354010.1, read on the forward strand.
ACTTTTCTATAGGCAGCACAGCATAAAGTTTAAAGTACTTTTTGTACTGCTGGTGTACAAATTCTCACTATATAGCTTTGTTGTGTGAATTTGAGCAAGTTATTTAATCTCAGAATACTCATCTGTAAAATGGGAACATGGTAGTATTTACATAAAAGTGTTCTTATAAGGATTAATTCAGATAATTGTAAAGAGCTTAAGACAGTGACTGTCACATAATAAACACTATATAAGTATTTATTAAATTAATTATTATAAAAATTATCTCTTTTTCCTCCTGGAGTACTTGCATCTCTCCTTTTAACTCTATTTCCTGGAAGTGATATATATTTTGTTGTTGTTGTTGTTGTTGTTGCTTATAAAGAACTCTTTCTTTTTAATTTCATAACATCAAAAATGGTTCATAATTTTTATCAGCTCCATAGTAAGATCTTTCAGGTGTTGATTTATTACCTGAGTTTTGTTTGTTATGTTCATGTTTTGTATTTCTTTCTTGTGTTATATTTTCTTATGCTAATTTCTTAATTATTATTCATCACAAATGAAAGAGATTTTTTTCTGGAACAATTATATTTGAAAAGATAATGTGGAGAGGAAAAAGAGAAGTGAATTTCTATATGAACATTCATTTGCACATATGTGCAAATATTTTATTATTAATTTCTAAAGGTAAACTTGATGAGTTAAATGTTACATGTATATTTAAGTTTAATAGTTGTGGCCATAATGTTCTCTAAAATGTCTGTGACTTTCATTTCTTCCAATACTTGCAAGTCAGTACTTCTTGACTTACATTGCTTATGCTTTTCCTTCTTCATAAAATGCTACTCGAGTATACCTGAAACCTATATAGTATTATTAACCTATGCCACTCCAATAAATTCAAAATAAAATAAAATGCTATCTGACTCTAAACTGAGAGAGGAACCTTTTCCAGACTCCAATTATACCATGTATGTATCTATTACTTCACTAAAACTTAATAATCTCTTTACATGGCTCTCTTCCCCACTAAATTGTTAACTTCTTTAGGACTAAGGCTGTGTCATCTTAATTTTATATCCTTGGCTCATATCCAATTTTTTTTGGCACATAATAGTTGTCCCCTAAAAGTGTTTGATAAATACATAAATAGTAAAGGTAATACAAAATTACTGTCCATAGGCCCAGTTCCAGTAAATAAGTCAAATAGATTATGAATCCAGCTTTCTCCCTACAAATCATACTTTTTCACTATAATGTTCCAAAGTATATGAATATAAATGAAAGGACTTGCTTCTAGGTCAAAAACCTATTTCGAAGACTTATAATTATCCTTCAAATTGCAAATGGCTCTTATTCATTCTAATACTGACAAAATTATGGTGTATGGTTTGCATAGACAGTAATAATATGTTTTAATTCATATGGGATTTTGAAGCTTGGTCCAGATATAGTTTCTATCTATGTAACCAGAGTTTGACATAAGATTAATAAAGCCTCATAAAATTACTGCATAATTCTATTTTGATTAAGCTGCCACTAACCAACTATAGATATTTGTGACTCAAACTCAATTGCTCCTCATGCAAACAATCGTACAGAATCCCATATTGCTTTTTCAAGTGAAGATATCTACTACATTTAGAGTCCATTCTTAGGTAAAATATCTGAGATTTGATTATAGTAACTTAATAACTTTGATCTATGTGACAACTTTAATTCTCTATGAAAGAAGACAAACATTTCTGATTTATATAAACAATGTGTGCTTTAACTTTAAGCAATAAAGATAAATTTTAAAAAATTAATAGTTTTGCTTATTTAGGATCATTGAATCAACCTTGAATCTAGAAAATTCAGTGAGATTATCATAATGTTATGTGTTGAATGAAATAAATTGCCCAGCTGTCAAAATTTGCATTTTCATTTCAACTTAACTTTTGTCAAAGCCACGTCACAGCATCTCCAAGTTGCCACATTTTGTCAGCCCTAATGGTTGAAATCAAAACTTTTCTTTAAAATGTTATGTATTGCTAAAGACTAAGTTGTATATGAAATTATTTTAATCTAATACATTTATGTTACTTAAGCTACGTATTCTAGTTTAAAATATTGCCTAAGTTCCTTGGCCAAAATTTCTTTTAGTTCTTCCCAAATAAAGACATAGAATAGCCAGGAGAGCCAGTCTCTGACTGCCAAGACGTTCTGCCAGGCAGAGCTGGTATAATTTTTCTGCAGTCAGGGCTATAATAGTCAATTTTATTAGAATATTATGAATTTCACATATCTCAAGAGACTAATCGTGGAATGTGGCAGGAGATACCACATTAACACTATCCCCTCTATATGCTCACCATTCTAGTAACATATGTGTGATCATAATCAGGGAGAGAAACATTGGATGCTAGAAGAGGTTTAGGGAATAACTTATTGAAATGTAGATTTTGCTCCTCAACATAGAAAAACATCCACTTCTATATGGAGATACACAATCAAATTCCAGCAAGTGAAAAGAAGTGGAGAAAAATGTCTCCAGTCATGATTTCCATAGGGGTTCGAAGATGTTTTAGAAGAGGCTAAAAGTTCAAACTAAACTTTGACCAGCTAACTTTTGAAATTTGACCACTAAGCCTTTTAATGGTAAAATTAATACAATTAAACTATTGATCAATTTTCAGATTTATTCTTGTAATCATAGAAGTTTGCTCTTTGATTATGGTATTCAGCTTTGACTTAAACTCAGTTGAATGTTGATATGAACACAGCCATTGAGAATATGGTATTGTTGACATCAATTGTGTATGTTAATATTGCTCCCAATAGTTTTTTATTTTCCAAATAAGCTTATGTTGGTTTAATTATATGTCTTTAACCATGCACTAAAAATCGGACCTAATGTTAGGAGTTAGGGACTAATGTTTCTAAGCTTCCACTGATAACTACAATCATCCGTATGATAGGCTATTATTTAGATTTGTTACTTCAATTAATCTTTTTAATTTATCAAAACAACTAGGGGCCAGTGCACAAATTCCTGCACCTTGAAAGGAACTGTGGGCTGCGAGGCTGTCGGGGGCACAGGGGCGGGTCTTGGCCCATCCTCCACACCCTCTCCCAGCCCCTCCCACTGTGGCCCCTGGTCCCCTGTCTGCCAAGCAGCCCTGCTCCCGCCGTAGCTCCCACAGTGGGTGCAAGCAGGACCAGTGCCAGGTACTGGCAGTGTGTGCTGCCTCGATTGCCCCTCAGGGGCAGGGGGAGGTGGAGAAGCCCTCAGGGACGATCGGGCTGGCATCTGCCCCTCACACCTGCTGATGGCGCCAAGCAATAGGGACCGGTGCTGGGTACCGGCAGTGTGTACAAGCTGGGCCATTGCCAGCAGGGGGTGCAAGAGGCAGTTACTAGCACCGATTGCACCTTAGGAGCAGGGGGAGGTGGAGAAGCCCTCAGGGACAATCGGGGCTGGCATCTGCCACTCACACCTGCTGATGGCGCCAAGCAATAGGGACCAGTGCGGGGTACCGGCAGTGTGTGCGAGTGGGACCATTGCCAGCAGGGGGTGCGAGAGGCAGTTACTAGCCCCGATTGCACCTTAGGAGCAGGGGGAGGTGGAGAAGCTCTGAGGGGCAATGGGGCCAGCAGCTGCTGCTCACACCCGCTGACAGTGCCAAGTGATCAGGGCCAACGCCGGGCACCAGCAGCAGGTGCGAGCAGTGGCTTCGGTGCCGACAGCGGGTGCAAGCGGGGCTGGCGCTGGCAGCAAGTGCGAGTGCTGGGCGAGGCCATGGAGTGCAGGACCAAAGAATTTTCAGTAACCACCAGAGACTTGCCCCAATGACAGTGACTGGCGCCCCCGCCTTGGTCTGGAGACCCAGTTCACCTGCTCCACCATCCTGCTGCGGCTGACGCCTGCCATGTTCCTCGCTCTGCTGCCTGCTGCTGATGTCCGCCATGTTCTGCACACACCCCCTGGTGGTCAGCACATGTCATAGGGACTGGTTGTTCGGTTGTTCAATTGTTTGGGATTGGTCTATTTGCATATTAGGGTTTTATATAGATATAGATATAGATATAGATATAGATATAGATATAGATATATAGATATTGTAGAAAACAAAACATTTTTCAAACTGACAGTTTAAAATTGTTTTGCATTTGTACATTCTCTCTTTATAACTTCATGTTGAAAGAAAGATTTTATATGTTCACCTGCTTTTCTTTCCTCTTTCTAATCTTAAGCACCAGGGAGTAAAAAGAACTTTCCTGGAAGAAACAGTATTTAGAAAATGTTTAATAGGGATGCTATTTATAATCCATGGAACTTAAAATTTTAAGAGAAAGTTGAATAGGGAATTACCATCTAAATATGCTGATATTGAACTCCAAAAATATATATTAACATATATTTGGAATCTTTTAGTATTTATTTAAGCATCTATTAAGCAGAACAATTATGAACTGGATTTTTAATTTGTGATGAATAAACCCATCACTTGTCAGATAGTGTATGAATATTTACTTTCTGTATGATCTTAAAATAGAAATTAGCTTTTTAGATAAGCAGAGAATTACTGCAAATAATTTTTGTATGCATTTACTTTTTGCTTGTATAAATGCACTTAATGGTATCAAAAATCATTTAAAAAAATTAACATCGCTTCAAACAAATAACTTACGTCTAGGTAATAATTTGACAATATTAGTTCTTTAGCCCTAGCCACTTTTTCTCAGTGGTTAGAGCGCTGGCCCTCAGACTGAAGGGTCTAGGGCTCCATTCCGGTTAGAGGCATGTAACAGGCACTATCCCCAGCCCCGAACAGGCCTGTGCAGAAGGCATCCAATTGATGTGTCTCTCTCACATAGGTGTTTCGCTCTGTCTCTACCCCATCCTTCCACTCTCTCTAAAAATCATGGAAAAAAATATTCTCAGGTGAGGATTAACAACAACAAAAAGAGATTAGTTCTTTAAATATAATTGTACTAGAGGCCCGATGCACGAAATTTGTGCAAGAGTAGGCCTTCCCCTGGCTGCCAGCACCAGCTTTCCTCTGGCACCCAGGACCCAGGCTTCCTTCCAGCAACTGGCAGGCACCCGGGACCCAGGCTTCCCTCGCAGCCCTGGCTTCGTCTGGAAGGTCGCCCAGAAGGACGTCTGGTCTAATTAGCATATTACACTTTTATTATTATAGATACCCTATTTTTAAATGTACATTTTATTTGTCTTTGATCTTTTAGAGCAAATCAAAAAGTATGAAACCTTCTAGAAATGACCACTTCACTAACAAAGCACCTAAATTACTTAACAGGCAAGTTATTTTTTCAACAAAGCTATGACACAAAATGATGTAGTATGTTCCAGATACTAGCAGTCCCTGTTTTGTTTTTTAATATATTTTTATTGATTTCAGGGAGGAAGGGAAAGGGAGAGAGAGATAGAAACATCAATGATGACAGAGAATCATTTACTGGCTGCTTCCTGCACACCCACTACTGGGGATGAAGCCTGCAACCTGGGCATGTGCCCCGACTGGGGATCAAACCATGACCTCCTGGTTTATAAATCGATACTCAACCACTGAGTCACACGGGCAGGGCTAGCAGTCCCTGTGTTTCAGCACACACATCATCTTTCCAATTCTGTGAAAACACTCAATGAGCTTGACTTCACATGATATTAATTGTATTGCTTTAAAACAGCCCAATATCTAACTCAAATAAAATAGGATTTAGATAATACTTAACAACTGAATAAGTGAATAAACATTAATGATTGTGAAAAGCTTAAACCACCTTTAAGCTGCAAGAAGGAATTTCAGTCCAGTGGTGAAGTAGCAGAAAGATCAGAGCACTGAGCTCACCCTATAAGCAATGATTCTACTTCCTGTTCAGTAAGTCTCTTGGTCATTTTTTCGTTACATGAATATTGAAAACCCCCAATTGAACCCACTAGTATAAGACTGTAAAACTAACTATATGGTTTAGATATTTCATGAACTTAATGAATTTAATAAATTTAATGAATTTGACCATTTAAATGTTATCCATATACCTCCAAAAGTTTTGAAAATCAACAGAATGTTCCTGTATAATTAATTCCTAGAATGAATTGGAACTCCTATCGCAGTGCCAATCCCCTTTTTTAAAAGGAGGAAGCAGGGAGAAAGAAAATAAAAAAGGAAAATAAACCTCCAGGGTACTTTCAAATATGTGCCTTTACATTCTTAGTATTTTTCTTTTTTTACATTAACACTGTCAGTCATTCTACTCTACACAATACCACATTTATTTTTGAATAGTAAAGACTATACATCAACATATTTCAGCTCAATAATAGAAAAAGCTTTCTAGTGGCCAAAACTGTTTAAAATGCATTGGGTATCCTTGTGAAAAAAGGGTTTCTCTTATTGCTGAAGGTGTTCAAAATAGTTTAAACAACCTCTTTAAAAAGAAACTGTACAGCCTTAGCTGGTTTGGCTCAGTGGATGGAGTGTCGACCTGCGGACTGAAAGGTCTCAGATTTTATTCCAGTCAAGGTCAATGTGCTCAGTGTTGTGGGCTCGATCCCCAGTAGGGCGTGTGCAGGAGGCTGCCGATCAATGATTCTCTCTCATCACTGATGTTTCTATCTCTCTCTCCCTCTCCCTTCCTCTCTGAAATAAATAAAAATATATTATTTTTTAAAAAAGAGAAACTGCACAAAACTCTAGTTAGAGGTAGGTAGTTGTTTCACTCATTCTTTAACTCGACATTCAAATGGAGTGCTGACTCTGGGTCAAGGGCTGTGTTAGGTACTGAGGGCCAAAGGCACTATTAGGTATCTTAAAGGAGTGGTGAGTCTGCACATCTACGACTCCTGTCTTCGTAGTCCTTATACATGAGTAGAGGAGGCAGATATTAATCAAGAAATTATACAACACATGTAAAATAACATTAGCAATGATAGCTATATAAATAAATCTGTTGGCCTAATGACCATATTCTTCCCAAACATGATATGGATTCATTTTTTGACAGTCTCTACTTTAGGTATCAAGCTCTAGTGTCATATTTAAAATTTTTGATTTAAAAATAACTGAAAAAAGAATGCGTGAGGAAATATTGAGTTCTATAATCTCTCACTAATAAAAGAACTGGATTATTTCCTACATAAAGTAAATCACAATAGTAGCCATGCAAGAAGATTGTATATAATCTGAAGTATATCATCAATAGAATTAATTGTTTTTTGAAAAGAAAGCTATGCTTTTAATTGGGAAAACTTCCAACAAAGGAACCATTGTTCCCTGCTATATAACTTCAGCATAATATGTTACTTAAATCACAGTGTAGAGGACAGCTGGCAAAAAGAGGGGGGGGGAGAGGGAGAGGGAGAGAGAGAGAGAGAGAGAGAGAGAGAGAGAGAGAGAGAGAATAGTTTCTTTTCCCTTAATTTCATTAGGAGGCATAGATTAATCGTCCTTAACTGCAGTGAAGCAATTCTGTCACCTTCTCTTTTGAACCCACATTAAGACCGAGGACTGACACACAGTCCGTAATTCTCAGCCATCACGTTCCCTCTACTACAACAGACAGACTTAGCCTGAGGAGCAATGAGTAAAGCTTTTACGAAAGTCATCATGGTCCATGTGGCAACTGCTCATGGCAATGTGCAGTGATGGTCCCTCCCACAAGCTGATCCTGAATTATGGAAGTGACACACCCTGGGTCTGGGACAAAATCAAAGATTACTATGATGGAGTGACACATGAGCACATGGTTCTATTTTCTTTTACAAGTCACGGGTACTCTGGAACTCTCTCACATGCTTCCATTTTAAGTTCCAAGTGCTGTCAATAGACTAAAAATAAGTAACCCCGAATGTGAACAACATAGTGTTTAGTTTTTGACATTTTGGAAGTCACCTGCATTAAAAACAAGTCTATGGTTTTCTAAGGTGAAAAATAAGCAGTCTTGAATTAGCATTAATCCAGAGCAGAAGGCTCACTGTCAGTACACATACAGAGTATCTTTGTCAAAATATGCTTTCTAGATAGTAAAATCTCATTAATCTGACATTCAGCTAACAAAAACACTTACAGCTTCCAACATAGTGGGTGGTGTGCTGTGGGCTCCAGGACACTTCTAAGCCAACTTCGATGGCCAGGAAATCAGAGAGTTGGGCTCTCCACAAAGAAGACTGAGATGGTTTGCCAAGGACAGGAAGTCGTGATAAAAATGAAAAGGCTACTTTGTTTGCCACAAAGGGCTGGCATTCTCCTCTTATAAATAGGTAATTTAGGATTATTCACAGATTACTGAAACACTTCCAACAATAAAATTAATTTCCTAAGAAATCTTGGATCTAGGACCAAATATTTATTTCAAGAACAAAGAAACTGGGATGGGCAATCAGTTGTGTGTGTTTTTAACAGACTGATATGCTCTAAGAAAGGTAGCGAAAGAGTGGCTTTTCATAAAGCAGCAGTATTTCCATTTAGTTTACATTTTGAATTTAAACAAAAGGGAAAAAAAAAATCCCTGAATGACCTGAGGTGAAACCATTGGGTGAGAAATGAATGAGAATGGAGATGTCTGTCCACTAGCACTATTTTGCCTTTAGCTGTATAACCAACCACCCTCTTTACCTCTGAAGATATTGCTTCATTTTTCTAACTTTGACATTTTATGCCATTGTTAATCTTTGCTCTTGCTCTTTGACACTTGTCTATATAGTTCAAAAATATGTCTTCCTGTGTCTGAGTTGAAAGCTCCTCGAATTTTTTTCATTCTTTTCATTAAATACCATGAGTGAAGGAGTCCTGAATTGTTCCTGGCACCTACAACTATGCAGATGGGACATAGTACATACTAGCACATGGCAGACACTCAATAAACATTTGCTGACTAAATAAACCTCCATCAGTGTTCCACTTAAGAGCCTCATCATATTTTTCTCAGTGTACTCAAAAAGTTGGTGGACTGGTCTTACTGCTCCTAATGGTTCTGCCTCCCAGGAAGCAGTTGTCTGTATTTTTCCCCCCTAAATCATGGTTCTGACAAAGCTATTTCTCTTCTCACTTTTGAGAGGGTTTTAATGGCATCACACAGCTGAACTCAAATTCTTTCTGGACGTATTAAGTGTAAGAGAAATCGTGACCTCCATGGCTGGGACAATAGAGTTAAGTTGGATGGTATAGTAGGTGGTCCTTCCTTCCTTCCTTCCTTCCTTCCTTCCTTCCTTCCTTCCTTCCTTCCTTCCTTCCTTTCTTTCTTTCTTTCTTTCTTTCTTTCTTTCTTAGTGTAGATATCTAGAAAAAATAACTAGAGGGACAAATGTAATCAGTACAGTGTTTCGATTATAATTTTACTTGTGCTCACTGTGGATGAATAATGTCAGGAAAAGGGAATGGGAAGCTGTTCTGCGTTGTTAGGAGGCCTTGATGATGCTTCTGTGGGTGGTGGGGAAACCATCCTGTCCAGGCCTTCTGGTGCGGGTCTGTGAGTCTCTACTGTACCCCTGTTACCACCCACTGCTCCTCTGACTGCATCTCCTACTCCTCTGCCCTCCATCCCCTCCATTCCAGCCGTACTGGTCTTCTTCCTGTTCCTTGAATATGAAAGCAAGGTCTTGCACATTTGCAAGCCTTTCTGGCCACTGTATCTAAAAATTGCAGCTCTCCTCACCCCAACAATCCCTATTCCCCTTCCCTATCTAAATTTTCTGTAGTATTTATCACCATCTAATATACTTTATTTTTTGCTTATTTTGTTCTTATTGTATTTTCCCTATATTACAATGAAAGCTGTCTATGAACAGAGATTTTTGTAGGTTTTTATTTTCTGTATTTTCTAATTCTAGAACAGTCCCAAGAAATGAATGGAAAAGTGAAAGAACGAATCAACTAATAAATGAGATTTCCAGTTCCTTCTTAAGCCCTTGCCACCAGTGTTTGATTGGAAGCATATTTTAGCCTGTAACTTTCTGCATTCCCTCCCCCAGCCCCATAGATGTGTGAGGTACCCAGCCATCCTCTGGTTTCATTATTCTTGCTTTGGTACCTCAGCAAATCACTTGCATTTTTAGCTTAAACTTATCCTTTCTTGCCATTTGCTAAATCCCTGGGTTCCAGTGAACCAGCCTTGCGGCATCTCTCACATCCTGCCAGAGTCCCCATGAAGTCGGCAGGACATCCTGTGCAGAACAATGATTATCTTTTAAAAACATGATGAGGTGCTGTCTCCTCCATGGAGCTATGACAACGTGGAAGATGGAAGATGATACATGACTTGGCAAGTTTCCTGGCTAAAGAATTACTTCTTTAATTTTTATCCCCTAAGAACACTGGATTTCCTCTACCACTCACCACTACTGCACTCATTTCAAGTAGCTGAAACTTTCCAAATACAGGATTAAACAAAAGAAATACTACCTCTACAAAGCAGCACTAGTGGTCTGTTAATAAAGAGATGACATTACTGAAAAATAATTTCATCTGGAATTTTGATCTTACTAAACCACTGATTCTAATACATTTTTGTTTTATTTCATATCAAAAGGCTTTAGTGAAGTCCCACAAGTATTTATATTTTTCAATGCACCTTAGTGTCTTTATATAATTACTAGAGGCCCAGTGCATGGATTTGTGCACCAGTGGGGTCCCTCGGCCTGGCCTGAGGGGATCGGGCCGAAACCAGCTCTCTAACATCCCCTAAGGGGTCCCAGATTGTGAGAGGGCGGTTCTTGGGTGACACACCCTGGAATCGGGCTCCCTCCTCTCTGGTTCTGGGTGTGTCATGCAAGAACTACAGCTGCCAAGTCACCGCAGCTTGGCAGCTCCTGCATTGAGTGTCTGCCCCCAGGTGGTCATTGTGTGTCATAGCTACTGGTCGAATGGTTGAACGGTCAGATGGTTGCTTATAGGCTTTTATATACATAAATTTTTTAAGAGGCAATATGATAGTGCATTAAGAGAAGTAGACAGAAACAGAAGGTGGAAATTTGAGTGAAAGTTCTATGTGACTTATCACAAATCTTCCCCTTGCCAGGTTTTCATGTTATCACTAACAATATAAGCCTAATATTTCAACTCTTATCTCAAAAGAACATGTACATGCTCGTGAGTGACAAATTGTTTCATCCTTATAAACCACTGTATGCACACATGACATTGCTAACATCATGTGAAATGTTGCTATGTTACTGAGGAAATAGATGACTTAGAATGAGACACTAATGTAACATGAGGACCTCCTTGCATCCCATTTGACCATTAGCGTTAGCATCACCGTCATCATCATCAACAGGTCATCATTTGTAGCAGGAACTCTACTAGATGCTTCATGTAGATTATCTCATTCATCCTACAAATAGTAATGTAAGTAGGTCTGTTTGCATTTATGAGATTATTGCTAGGAATTTAACTTTTGTCTGTCTGACTCCAAAGTTTATATATATTCCCTTTATTCAAGAGAAAAGAAAAAAGAAAGTAAAAAAAAGGGGAAAAGTTCAGTGAAGGCTAACCTGCACTTTCCAATATAGCAGCCAATATCCACATATGGCTACTTAAATTTAGGTTCATTAAGTTCAAATAAGATTTTGGGTCTTTCTCACCAGCTACTTAAACAAAAGATCCTGCCACACCTTGACCCCATTCCACCCCAGCAATTACTACATGGCAACTTCAACCATCTTAACGTAAAGAGGGCCACATTTTCTGTACGTGGGACATTGTCTTAAGGGGTTTTTATTTGTTTGTGTGTTTTAATCAGTAACCTCTTGTCTGGGATTTGGTAATGCAGCCTTCTGTTTTCCTGTCAAATTTTAATCTCTGATAATAGTGTCCAATAATTTTTAAATCAAATAATAATCAACATTGAGTTCCTTATTTTCACTAGCCTTATTTTATGTGCTCAGTAAGCTATCATATTGTACAGTGCGAATAAAGAACATTTCCATCATTGCATGTAGTTCTATCAGGCGGCTCTGGGTCAGATCATGGCCCCCTTAACACAATACCCTGTATCATACATGGGCATCTAGACACTTTCTGTGGAGGCCTGAGTAGAATATTATAACATAACCTTCAAAAGGTTTATTCCCCAACTACTGTTAAGCTTCTCTTCATATTCCATTATGAATCTGGACATATTTATTTTAGTGCATGGCACTAATTTTATTTTTCCAGTTTAGTACCTATTAGAAAAAAAGGGGTATTCTATTGTGTACATGTGTTTGTTTAAAATAATCAGTGTCAAACATCAAGAACTGCCTTCAATTCATATGTCTAAGTATAATGGGCAAGAGCATGAAGCAAGTCCTAACTGCAATTAATGAGGTGAGTGAACTTGGGCAAGTGATTTGAGTAGTCCCCTCATCTGTGAAATGGAGATTGTCCAATTAAACAAGGCAGTGTTTACAAGGTATAAGCATAGTTTCAAGACATAATCAGCACATGATTAATTAATTTTGTTGTTACAATGTTAGTGTCATAAATGCTATGTGTATTTGACTTGGACTTTGTAAGGAGGAATCATACTTTCTTAAAGCCAAGGTAATACAAATATGGAGGTTCCCTAAGTTAGACAAACTGAGCAGATGTACTCAGTATTGGTACTAACAATAAACTGTTCTTCTTCTCTCCTTGAATCACTAAAATGCAGTAGTTAATTCAAATCAATAATTAAGGAGAGGTTCTGAATGACAAAATGGATAGCCCTAGCAGAATTAAGGCAACTCTGCCTTTGTTCTGTTGGAAGTGGCACCAGTTGATATAATTTTAAAGATGATTCATACTGTTTAGGCAGATGACAAAAGTACCTGAGGAAGACAGACACAGTTAGATTTATCTAGCAAAACCATTTTGAGTTGAATATTTATATTAATATACTTTTAAACAATAATTTTAAATCAAACAATCCCATGCTAAAAAAAAATCATTTCAAGAAAAGAGGCATAATTTTATGGTTTCTTATAAACTAAAAAGGAACTTATAGGCTTTTGCATAAAGAAGAAGAAAAAACAGTCTCAGAGGGGAGGCTGGTGGGGAGAATGGAAGAGATTAACCAAAGAACATATATGCATATATGCATAGCCAGGGACACAGACAACAATGTAGTGAAGGCCAGACGGGGCATGGGGGCGGGGGGGATAGAAGATACCTGTAATGATTTTGCTGAAAGAAGCTCTAGTTTCATATTGGTCCATTTCTTAACATTTTATTTAACATCACACCAAGTCTCTTAGAAACAGCAAATGCATAGCCATTTTCTCAAGTGTGGGGAAGGGGGGAGGGGAAACGTGATGGTGCTACAAGGCAGGCTGGGGTCAGCTCACCTCAGGGCTGCACACCATGACTTGCATGGGAGAAGGAAAAGGCCCTTCAGATGAGATGGAACTGGGTGAAGGGCAGTGCTGTGGAGACCCAGGGGACCACCGACATATCATGGGACAGATGCCTTCGAGAACATTTCAGTAACTAGCACAGGTAAGGAGCAACCTAGGACAGAGCCCTCTCCAGTCCCACTCTCAAACACTTTAGTATCAGAAATAACTTGAAATCCACTTGCAAATCTAGGGAAAGAAAGAATCCTAAGTGTCCAAGATCAGCTCTTCACCACACTGGCTGAATTACAAAAGCTAGAGTGCGTGACTAACTCGTAATCAAAATTAAATTAGGCTATAAAAAAATAACCTGTATTTCTGGAATATATGGACCTGTAGACTGAGACCCCCATCCATGACGCAGGCCAGGATATAGGATTATGATATCAGTGGGAGATGTCTGCTTATAAGACGGTGATTTTAGAACTTGGCTCCAGGTTGTGGTCACCTGGGGACTTAAGAAAGCTGATGCCTGGTTCCAGCTGCAGACATTCTGATGTAGCTGGTCTGTGATGCAGCCTGAGCATCGCTAATTAAAACGTAGTCCCAGGTGACTGCTGTGTGCAGCCAAGACTGAGCACCAGTATTCTAAGATAATGCTTACATTTTATTTTTTGCTAAAGAGATCCCCAAATCCTGGGTAAAGAATAATATGCATCAACAACTTGAGAAAGGAAGGTCTCCAGGTACCACCAGTGGCTTAGAGATAGGTACGTCTGTAGCTTTTAAGAGCTGGGCAATGCAGGGTCTCTCCCTGATCACTGTCCACCTGTGCTGAGAATTCAGATTTCTGTTTTTATGCCTGAAATGTATTGCTAGGGGCAGAAAGAGGCACATCAGGGTTGGCATATCCTCAAGTAGTGCCTTTCTTCTCACACTCAGAATTAGTGAAGAGAAAAGTTACATTTCCTTAGTGACCGACAAGGCTTAATATCACCTTGGTAGCAGGAATATTGGCCATAGAAACCTTTGCAAATAAATGTTAGGAGACGCTTTTGAGCCAGTTTACTTTATACCAATTTGATTTTACATAGTCTAGATTGGAAAAAAATAATTCTTTCTAAGTGGTAAATACATACAATTGGAGCAGTATCTAAACATACTAAATTTCAGAATTGAAGCAATTATTCAGAAACCTAGGAATCAATCACTTTACATGAAATTGTTTGGACATATTAATTTAAAAATTTCTGATATTTTTATTACTAAATAATAGAATCTTAGAAATGGTATGGTAATTAGCAAAGACTTTCCTGAACAAAATCTACCTAACCCAGAAAATTTTCCTTGGTTTTTAATTCAAAGACTTTCATGAGAAATATAAAACATAATTAGCTAAAAGCTAGGTGATATTACGGTCACTATCAAGTTTTTTAATTTTTTCTTTTATTTGTGCATGTTTTGAGCTAGAGTTTAGCAATGATCTTAAAATGCAGTGAATTACCAGTTGCAATATTGTGGATTTCCTTGAGTAGAAATGGAGTCATATCTAAATCCGGTGAATCATGGGGCTAGACTGGTTACTACTGGTTACAACTATAACTGTACTTGAACTTCCAGAATAGGTTTTACACTCTGATAATTTCACATCTATGTTTCACTTAGACATGGTAATCTAAGCCCAAGGACTAGAGTGGTTTTTAAATTACCATTGTCTTATGGAGAAAAAGCAATGGTTGAAATGCAGGATTCAAAGAAAGCCTGCGCTGGGAAGTAGCATTTCAAATACAAACAGATTAAAACAGAATTCATAACACTGCTTTAAAAGTATTGCAGTAAGCGCAAGATAAACCAAAATTAGCTCTATTTTAAAATTCTCTTTCTCTAAAGAATACTCAAAACAATTCTTAGACCAGAAGAACATAATGGATAAAAGGGGGAACAGATTGTTTTATTTTCTTCTATAACATGATATTTCAGTCTTACAGTAAAAAAGACAGCACGTAGGTGTGGGTGTATAATTGAGCTAATCAGGCCTTACGTGTTGTCATTCTCTTTGATGCACATTTAAGTGCAGGCATAATAACTAATGTGTTCTACAAAAAGTAATTGAAAAAATGTAGAATGGTTAAATAGCATTTTCAGTTACTGATGATAAATGAAATGCGGTTTAAACACATCACAGAGAAGATCAATGTCATGACTCATTTGAAGTGTTTCACCTCGATCCAAAGAGTTCCTAAAGATGCTGGTGTCCAAGTTGGCTCTGCTGCAAATTATAACATGTCCACTAACAGCTGACCCCACGCTCTATCTCAGGGAGGAAATATCCCTGCATACATAAGCTCTATGGACAGCACCTGGGTTGTCCAACCCAGACAAATGGCCACAAACTAAAGGAAAGAACAATGACAAATGCTTCTGCTGCTTCTAGAAACCCTTAGAGTTACCCTGGCAAGCCTCAGCTCCTGGGACTGGTTTTCAGCTAACACAGCTCAGTAAGAACCAGTAGAAGACCCACAAAGGAAGCAATATTTTCCTTCCTCTCCAGTGGAAATATCTATAGCTCATGACATTATTCCTCTTACCACTAACACTCCCCCCAAGACACCCACCATCTTGTTCTATAAAACTTTGTGTAATATCAAAAACTGGGCTAATAAAAATACCCAACGTTTTATTTCAGGATAATCTATATAACTTAGCTTGTGATAAAAACAACAACAACTGTACTCCAATGGCTAGAATCAGTTATATTTAACATCACCCATAAATATATAATAGATTTACACCCAAATTAACTAATGGAAATAGTTTTTAAATGGAGTCACCTAGTATTAAGTATTATAAGTCTGTGCCATGGCTTCCAGAAACAAAAACAAAATCAACTGCACAACTTAATCACTTTGTTTTAATAGACGTGTTTAGTTTCTCGTGTGTCCACTGAAAGTATTTTGTGTAAGAAGAACACAGTGGATTTGGAATATTTCCCCTTATAGGTAACTATATTATAAATCCGTACATACTTTCTATTTAGTGAACTTTATGTTAATTGCACTATGTGTTTTTTACTTAGATGGAAGGAATATGGGAGCCCTCTGGTGGCCAAGATTAAAGTGCTTGTTAGTACAACCCAGATTCACCTGGTCTAGGGCCTCAGGAGCAAAGAAGGTTGGAAGGAACTGAAATCACCCAAGTTCAGATAAGTGAGGGTGTGCACATACCATGCTCACATATCTACAGGTTTTTAACATAACATTTGGTGGTTGTTTCAAACTCAAGGTTAGACTGTCATATAAAATGCCAGTGATTTTGACAACAGCTGCAGGGAAAAATGGAAAATTCATAATATTAAGGGTTGGAAGGAACTGAAGTCACCCAAGTTAAGATAAGTGAGGGTGTGCACATACCACGCTCACATGTCTACAGGTTTTTAACATAACATTTGATGGTTGTTTCAAACTCAAAGTTAGACTGTCATATAAAATTCCAGTGATTTTGACAAACAGCTGCAGGGAAAAATGGAAAATTCATAATATTAATAGATATAATTATTTTGTTTTTAGTTTATCATCACATAAACATTTATCTCTCACTACACACATGACATCCAAAATATGAATGAAAGACTTTAGAAAATTAATTCCTAAAAATAATTCCTAACTAAAAAAAAAATTAGATGTATAGCATCATTATGACCTGGAAGAGTTAATGTGCTAAAAGTGATAGTTTCTTCCAAGGAAGGTATTTATTCACTGGAGGATTTTATGTCATGGTCATTTCAATGATGAAACTGAGCAAGTTTTATACCAATGCCAACATTTGACCACTTATAGATGCATGTATCCCTTTATCTTCAATCCAGAAATAAATGTATATTTACTTGCTAAGTTTGTATAAACTAATCAACACACTTCTTCATACAATGCAAAAGGATGGTGATATGTAGGATGGAATATTTAGATGTAGGCCATTTTGCTTCTAATTTCAGAATGTGTCCTCATTTACATATCATCACATGAAAACACAACATGTTAAACATTATAAATGTTTTGAATCTCATGATACAAAGCAGTAGTTAATACTGCAGAAAGTATTCTATAAATGTAGTTAATATAATTACATTCGAACAATGGATAAATGAATGCTACATATATACATCTGTATATGCTCAGGGCAAGTACCTCATTCCCAGTTATCACAGGAAAATAGAAGTAGCTATACATCATTCATTATTAAGTTGTGCTTTGAGATCAGGAAGTATTGCTTGTGAGATATTTTCCAAGATCATTGCAATCTAAAATATCATTAGCCCAAAATAATTACTGCAGATGTGAATAATACATCCTTATTAAAAATTCATTACTTGTAGGTCAATTTCAGAACTTGATTTCACGGGGTCAATGGTTCTCCATTAATCAGAAGTATAATTATGAAAAACATATTAAAAGATTTAGATTTACAAGTACAAGAGAACCATAAAGGCACAGGAATTCTAGCCTTAACCCAAAAGCTAATTTTGATTAATGAAAACAATTTTGAAGAGTATTTTGATTTCTCTTTTGAAATTATAATATTATCTTAATGACATAATAAGAAATGGGAAAATTTGTGGTATTTTATGAACAATGACATTATTTTGCCACCAGGTAATAATGTCCTTAAACTTTAGTTTGCATAAGAATCCCCAAGCTCCATAGCCAGAAATTTACCCAAAAGATTTAGTCTTACCATGTACCAACCTTGTGCCAGATGTGCACCCACCACATATGTGTCACCTTCCCAGTATATTTTACATTTGTCACCTCTCAGAGGGCCATCTTTATACCCTCGATAACCCTTTGCACACTCACTGGAAAACATCATTACTCACTACGCGTTTCCTCAGTAAAATAATGCAAAAATTTTTAGTGAGGGAATAAGTCCCAGACAAATGAGTTCACCAGAACAAATAAAAGTATTTCCTGCCACACAAATGGGCAGGACACCAAGCCACTGCTATGTCCTGGTGTAGAAAACACCCAAGCAATCCTTACAATATCTTCTGTTATAACATTTCTGAATCCAGCTTCAGAGAGAATGAGGCACAGATACAGGAACTGAGGGAGACCTTGGCACATAGATAAGCTTAAGGGAAGGTAATCAGTCATAGCTGAGAATCCATAAACCTCAGAGCAGAAAAAGGGTGGTCACAGTCTTTTCAGGCTGCTATAGCAGAACACCACAGACTGTGGTGGCTTATGAACAATAAAAATGTATTTCTTACACTTCTGGAGGTTGGAAAGTCCAAGATCAAGGTGCCAGCAGAGTTAGTATCTGGTAAGGGTCCACTTCCTGGTTCATAAATGGCTGTCTTCTCACTATGTCCTCAGGTGGCAGAAGGAGCAAATTTGCTCTATGCCAACACTAATCCCATTCATGAGGCTTCACCTTCATAATTTGATCACCTCCCAAAAGCTCAACCCCCAAATACATTGGAGATTAGGATTTTACCATGTGAATATTGGGGGGCATAAACACTCAGCCTATAGCAGATGTCCTGCAGTAACCATTTTTTCCTGCAACGCTTTTGGCTCTTAAGGGGTCATACATCCATGGGGAGTGGTCTTCATGTTCACTGACAGTCTTTGAAGAGTAGTCCCACAATTTTAGAGCTCAGGTAAAATGCTTATATGTGATTCATATCTAATGATGATGAAAACCTCACACTCATTCAGAGTTGCATACCAATTTGTTCACTTTTTCTCAAGGAAAATAAACATAAATCTTACAAAGGAATAGGCCTAAACTCCATATTTCCAAATTTGAACCTTGTCAAGCAGAAAATGGAAATTCTTCAGTGGAGGTAAATCTTAAAGGAGGAAAAGTTGAGACAGAAATTTATTGGGTGCTGACTGGCACGGAGGGTCAAGAATGGACCCAGAATGAAAATGGAAAGAGCACCCTGACCCTGTAGAACTAAGGGGGAAATGCAGAACCACCCAGCAAAGACAAGGTTCAAATGACATGGGGAAGAAGAGATCAGGAAATCAAACACAATGGCAAATGGAAAAGGAGTGTCCACTTGAACTTAAAAGTAAGATGACTTAACTGAAAATAGACAAGGTTAGAAGAGTAGTACAATCGTAGGGAAACTCAAAATTCACGGGAATAAGTGATACTATTAGAGGAAGTATTATTTCAAGAATATTTCCTTTGGCAGTTTTATCAACATCCCTTAATAAATAGTCTAAAAAGAAAGAAGTAGAAAGAGTACGACCAGTTCTTCAGCATGGACATAATTTCAAATTAGAATGGCAACACTCAAATTAAGCTACAAACAGAGAGAGGAATTTCACATTTTGGTCTGAGAGAAGAAACTCTCCCTCCTTTAGCTGATGCCCTGAAGGAAACTTTTTGTTTCAGTTTTCTGTTACAACAAAACAAAATACCACAAGCTGAGAGCCTTAAAACTACACCCCTTTATTCCCTTTATTATCTCAGTCTCTGTACGTCAAAAGTCTGAACAAGCTGATGAGTTTCAGAAGGCTGGTGTGAAGATATATGTTGGGCTGCATTCTCATCTGGCAGCTCAAATAGAGAGGCTCCACCTGCAAGTCCGCTCAAATTGTTAGTGAACTTCATTTCCTAGTGACTGCAGGGTTGATGACACCTTTTGCTTCAAAGCCAGTGAAGAAGGGAAAGAGCACTGCTGCTTTGAATCTCTAACTTCAAGGAAAGCCTGACCCTTCCTTTATAATACTCACTAGAGGCCTGGTGCACGAAATTCATGCACTTGGCCGGGGGTGGGGAGGTGTCTTAGCCCAGCCTGCACCCTCTTGCAGTCTGGGACCCCTGGGGGGATGTTTGACTGACGGCTTAGGCCCGCTCCCCCTAAGCCGTCAGTTGGACATCCTTAGTGCTGCCGCAGAGGCAGGAGAGGATCCTGCCACCACCACTGCACTCACCAGCTGTGACCCCGGCTTCTGGCTGATCGGCGCTCTCCGTGGGAGCACACTGACCACCAGGGGGCAGCTCCTGCATTGAGCATCTGCCCCCTGGTGGTCAGTGTGTGTCATAGCGACTGGTCATTCCGCCAGCTCTCCAACATCCCCCAAGGGGTCCCAGATTGCATGAGGGCACAGGCCAGTCCGAGGGACCCTACTGGTGCACGATTGGGTCTGGGGAGGGACATGGGAGGTTGCCCAGCCAGGGAGGGACCGCGGGAGGGCTCCAATGCATGTCCAGCCCATCTCACTCAGTCCCAATCAGCCAGACCCCAGTAGCAAGCTAACCTACCATTCGGAGCATCTACCCCGTCATGGTCAGTGCACATCATAGCAACTGGCCAACCAGTCGACTGTCTTCCCTCTGGTGGTCAATGCACATCATAATGAGCAATTGAACGGCCTTAGCATATCATTGGCATATTACGCTTTGATTGGTTGAATGGCCAACTGGACGACTGGACACAGCATATTACGCTTCTATTACATAGGATTTGATAAGGTCAGTTCTACTTAGTATAATATTCCTTTAGATGAGCTCAAGACAGCACACTAGGGACAAATACATCTGCAATATCTTTCTCCTTTGCCATATAAACTAGCATGATCATTGTAGTGACAACTCCTCCCTTAGGCTATATTCTGGTGGTGATAGGCAACTCCCAGGTTCCACTCAAGGGGAATAGATTATACAAGGGGGTGACTCATTGGGGTCCCCTTAGGGTGTGTCTCCATACTACTTTATATTCAATCACTATTCCTTTACACTCAGTTCTAAACTTCCTTTCACAGTACTCACTTATACTGACTAAACAGGTAAACCCATAGTTTCTGCAAATTAAAATCACCTCCCATTCTAACTTGTTTTTGTTTTGTTTCCAAATAGAGTATAAGAGAAGGACTATTCAAAATAAAAAGCCAATAAAGGAGGAAAACTAAGAAATCAGCATATGGCAGATTTAATTTGTATAATATTCTTTGTTCTTTCAAGGTCACTTCATAATCTATGTCTAGGAAGGCACACTGCTAAATTTAATTATTGCAGTAACTAATCACAGTTATAAAACATTGGCTACTTTCATGTTGACCTGCAATTAGCAACAGAAGATTTGAGAAGAGTGCTTGTCAAAGATATTAGTCTTAAGGGCTTCAGCTGATAGCACCTTAAAGGAATTACAGAGTGCATGTTATTTCCTCTACTCTAGAGTCAGACACAGAGGGTGGCTGGCTTCCTGCACTGCCAAAATCAAATTTCTTCCCCTGTTGCTTATGGGGGAAGAACTGTGAGCAGTTTCAAAACTACAATGAGGTCAATGTACAAAACTTACCATCTAATAATCAGACCATCCAATAACAATTAATATCAAAACAATCACAACATTCTGCAAACCAGACTTGATGTCATCATTCCATTTAGAACAAGAACATAATGTTAATTTATATTTGTGAATATAGTTAAAATGAGGGATGTATGGTTGTGATTTTCAGAGTTGCTTAATACTGGTACAAGAATAGACAAATATATAAGCTATAAACACTTCAATTTTATGGTCTTTCTTTACTGTCTGTGATTTATGTTTAGTTTCTGAGCCATGTTTTGTATTACCTACTATTATGATCCAGTTTCAAATTTGATAAAGACAATTTAAAAAGCTCTTAAAAGATAAATTGTGAAAATAAATTAGATAAGGAAATTATCCCCAAAATCTAAATATGAATACATCAAAGAATTTAAAATAGAATATTCATCTGGTCTCTGAATGAAGGCTTTCTTAACAATGAAAGAAATTATAAAAGAAAGAACAAAATTGGTTTGACTACATAGATGTTGAATACTTCTAGCATAGAACACAACAGTGTAAACTGTACTTCAAAAAATATGACCAGAATAAATATTCATAATATACAAAAACTTGATAGTTATTTTAAAAAATACACCTCTAAATTTCAGTAGGAAAGGATTAGCAAAGGTTTAAACACAAAAATATTCAGCTCCAGTGGTGATGTGATAAGATGGAAGTTCTCACATATTGCTGGCAGGAAAGTGAACTGGAACAGTATTCTTATAAAGCAATTTGGAAAATGTGAGCTGTTCCAGTCCTGAGCATCCAATAGCTCCTATCCTATTAATCGATCCAAGGAAATTATCAGAAATGTAGACAAAGTATTTTGTGAAAAGATGCTCATCAATGCAGTTCTTATGTTGGTAAATTGAAAATAAACTGAAGATACAACTTTAGGTGAATCTATTACATAACAAATTTGTATAAAAATATGTAAAGCCTGACAAAGCACTAGGTACTAAGAGTATAATAGTAAGTGAAACAAAGCTCCTGCCCTCATAGAGCTTACATTCAAGTGGAACAGAGAGCCAAGAGGCACAGATGAGTAATGACAGACTGTCAGAAATGCTACAAAGAAAATGAACTGGCTGGTGGGGTGGAGAAACTGAGAGAGGCCAAGTGGGCAGGTGAGATTTCTCTGAGTTAGATTTTTGAGCTGAAACTTGAAATATGTCAATGGGTCAGTTTTGTGAACAACAGTAAGAAGAGTATTCTAGAAAAGCAAAATAAAAGTACAAGAACCAATACATAGGAAAGAGTTTCATGGGATAAGAACTATATTTCTCAGACTCCCTTGCAAGCAATACCTCACAGGGGACCTCAGTTTTATAAGAAGATATGGGAAAGATAATAGAATTAATGGAAAGTTATTTACAAAGGCTTGGTTATGCCAATGAGCTTGTTATATCTATTTCTCCTGGAAACACTAGCTTGAGTTGACTATAGAAATGATGCTATAGTTAATAGAAAACTATATAACAACACTAGAGCCCCAGTGCACAAAATTTGTACACTTGGGGGGGTGGTGTCCCTCAGCCCAGATTGTGAGAGGGTGCAGGTCAGGCAGAGGGACCCTACCAGTACACAATCCAGACCGGGGAGGGACGTGGGAGGTTGGCCAGCTGGGGAGGGACCGTGGGAGGGCTCCAGGGCATGTATGGCCTATCTCACTCAGTCCCGATCAGCTGGACCCCAGCAGCAAGCTAACCTATCAGTTGGAGCATCTGACCCCTGGTGGTCAGTGCATGTCACAGTGAGCGATTGTGCAGCCTTAACATATCATTAGCATATTATGTTTTGATTGGTTGAATAGAAGACTGGACAACCAGACACTTAGCATATTAGGCTTTTATTACATAGGATATATAAAGATTCCTATAAAGAAGTAAAGAGCTAATGGTTTCCAAAGGTAGATGAAATTATGCATTTCCTGCCTCACGTTTTTCTATGTATTAAAAATATTGAAAAATTGTTACATTTTTTATCCTATGAAAAAAATTTAAAAGCATATGTACTAGAAAATAGGTGTTAATTGAAGTGGGGTGATGAATAAGGAAAACATAGTTTATTTGTTCAATACAATCATAAAAATAAAAATATATATATTTGTTCAACAAGTATTTAATAGGGTGCTCACTCTATGCCAAACACTATCCTTGGTGTTATGTTAAAACAGATAATAAAACAGGCCATCCTTCTTCCATGAAAGAACTTCCAGTGAGAAAAGCAGAAAACAAAACAAAAAAAACAACCCCACCAGATAGCTATGATTTCACAACAGATGGATGAGAAACCAATGCCTTCCTAAAGATGTCATGAGGTTAGAGAAAAAACAGGTTATTATGTGGTATATCATGTGGGAAGACGACTGGGGCATGGAGAGGGATTACTCTTTAAATATATTCCTGCTACTTCACCCTGAATATTTGGCACATCTTCCACATGTTCCAATATCCTGCTGCCTGTGGTCTTTCTTTGTTGCTATGGAAAAATTGCCAGTCACCAAAACCTCATTGCTATTCTTACACATGACTCTAGAAATTTATCCCAGGATTTAAAAAAATGAAGGAAATATGACATTGTAGTTGACATATTTTACTTTTGTCTTTAACAATAAAACACATTTAACATTTCTTTCTCTTCAATGTCACAGAAGCTATAAAAAAGCAGAAAGATATGCCTCCTGGTATTTTGTCCTGAATCAAACCAAGGAGTAAAACTCAACACATCAGGAATGGCTTTGTTTAGCTCAGCAGTGCATTATCACATGTTAGCACATCAGAAATATTCTCAAATGTCCCTAGGTTAGTCCCTTATTGAACATATTGCAGTAGGTTCATCATCAAAAGAATATTCACTTGGCAGGAAAACCTACCTCTTCAGAAGTAGCTGAGCCTCTTGGTAATAGAGCTCTCTCATGTCACTACTGCACTGTCATCCTGGGGGTGACATGCAGCCAAAAGGGAAACTCAGACGCTGGTGCTCTGCTGCCAAAACAACTTTCAATTCTAGTGACCTAGTCCCAGCAAGTCCAATTTCTTTTCTGTCTGTTTAATAGTTTCTGAAGAAATGAAAATCTGCCACCCCAAATTTACTTGTCCATCTGTGCAGTAGTTGGGTAAAGCAGTGGTATAATTGCTTCTGTGAGTGCTAGCATGCAGGAAGAGGGTGGTAAAGTCAGCTACTGATGGTTCTTCAGGCCCAGAGAAAGCCCTGAGATCAGATCCTTTGTTGGTATCACAGATGGTTAACAGGAAATTAAGAATATGGCTACTTCTGTGAGTCTCAGGACACAATGGTGGTGGTGGAGGGGAATCTCTCACTTTTTTCTTTATACCCCTTGGGGGATGTCGGATTGCCGATTTCAGCCCAAACCCCACAGACCAGGCTGAGGGACCCCACCGGTGCACAAACCCAGATTCATCAGTCTATTCCATGTTTCATCAGTGTGTTCCATGTTTTCATGCCTGTGCATTGAATATCTACCCCCTGGTGGTAGCTTAGGTATATATATATATATATTAGAGGCCCAGTGCACAAAAATTTGTGCACTCGGGGGGGGGGCGTCCCTCAGCCCAGCCTGTGACCTCTCACAGTCTGGTACCCCTCGGGGGGGGGCCCCCC